>NW_013668865.1:72301-119325 GCF_000517525.1 Limulus polyphemus | reverse complement strand
TTAGAGCTGCCACTGTTGCAGGTTTTCTTGCCACTGCTGTTGTCTCTCCTCTTGTTTCGTTTCTTTTTTTTCTTTTTCCTCCAACAACTGCTGTAATCTTTCTCCTTGTTTCTTTTCTCGTTCTTCTTGTTTCTTTTCTTTTTCCTTCAACAATTGCTGTAATTTCTCTTCTTGTTTCTTTTTTTTTCCTTCAACAACTTCTGTAATCTCTCTTCTTGTTGCTTTTCTCATTCTTCTTGTTTCTTTTGCTGTTCTTGTATTGCTGCCATCAAATCTGCTAAGCTGTAGTTTGATTTGCCACCTCTCGCTTCCATCTTCTTTTCCATCCCACTTCTGACACAAATTTGTTACGTATCTGCTTGTTTGTTAATTTCCCGTAGAAATATTTTCTCGTTACAACTCTATAATACACAGAATTTCCACAGTTAATACGTTTGCAATCTCGATAACAAAACATACACTTTATATTACCGTCACTACCGCTCGCTTGACTCAATTATCTGTCTCTATATCTATCTATCTGCCATTTATATCTCCGCTTTATTTTGCCGGGCTTATATACTAAAAAAAGAGGGCGCCTGGAACAGACTACAGTTGCCAAGAAAAGTCATGATCATTCTAGAAACTCCAGCGCGCATGCTCCAAGCGTCACGTAACTTCCGCTGTCGTAACAATATAAATAAAATCACGACCTATATAAGTAATTGGACTGATAACCTAACAACGCCTTCCGCCGGAACTAGCACAAATAACCGCTGTATGGCGGCGTTTCTGCTAGTACATGATAAATCTTGATAAGTTTAATTTCACTGTATTGTCACATTAGGTACAACAAAGTTAATATTTAATTTTGATCTTAAGAAATCGTGATTCAGCGTGTTCTGAACTTTCGAATGGTCAATATTGTCTGTACTGTTAAGAGCTAAAGTCCAATGATAAAGCAAAATCAGGCTTAGGTATATTATATTTAAATATATGTATTGGTGTGTTAACTAAA
Source organism: Limulus polyphemus (assembly GCF_000517525.1). Lineage (NCBI taxonomy): Eukaryota > Metazoa > Arthropoda > Merostomata > Xiphosura > Limulidae > Limulus > Limulus polyphemus. Next base: position 118,328 of record NW_013668865.1, on the reverse strand, counting down.
CTTCCCTTTTAAATTTACAGGTAATAATTTCAACATGTACATGATTCGACATAAAAAAAATAACGATAGGGGGCCTTTTAAAAAAATCAGTTTCTTCATTTTAGATGTAACAAGAGCTTATCTAAAAAGTGACATATTTTATCTTAATCTATTTATAATTTTAGATTTCAGTAGTTCAAAGAATGTTTGTATTAAGTTGTGAATTAACTTCAAGTTCTGGATCTAGTGTTACATAATGCATTTCAAAAGTGGTTAAACCAGTAGGTTTCAATTAAGCTCTCGTACAGAAACCGTGACCTTCTCTTCAAAATATAATCACTCATTCGAACAAACATTTGCTTTGATTACACAGAGGCATAAACTTCTCGTATTCCTTGTTTAAGGAATATAAACAAGCAGTAACTCGGGACTTGACGTACACCTCGTTTAGGGCAACGAAAGCTCAAATATAAACAAGCAGTAACTCGGGACTTGACGTACACCTTGTTTAGGGCAACGAAAGCACAAAGATAAACGAGCAGTAAACCGGAACTTGACGTATACCTCGTTTAGGGCAACGAAAGCACAAATATAAACAAGCAGTAACTCGGGACTTGACGTGCACCTCGTTTAGGGCAACGAAAGCACAAATATAAACAAGCAGTAACTCGGGACTTGACGTGCACCTCGTTTAGGGCAACGAAAGCACAAATATAAACAAGCAATAACTCGGGACTTGACGTACACCTCGTTTAGGGCAACGAAAGCACAAAGATAAACAAGCAGTAACTCGGGGCTTAACGTATACCTCGTTTAGGGCAACGAAAGCACAAAGATAAACAAGCAGTAACTCGAGACTTGATGTACACCTCGTTTAGGGCAACGAAAGCACAAAGATAAACGAGCAGTAACTTGGGACTTGACGTACACCTCGTTTAGGGCAACGAAAGCACAAAGATAAACGAGCAGTAACCCGGGACTTGACGTATACCTCGTTTAGGGCAATGAAAGCTCAAAGCTATTGTTACATCATAGGATCTCGTAGTTTGACGAAAGTTCTTGGCCTCAGCTGGGAAAGGTGTATGTATATATATATATATATATAAAAGCGACCAATCCAGCGCGAGTAAAAAAAAGTTAAGTTAGTGAACGAGAAGTTAGCAGGCGTGTGAGTGATATTTTAAAGTGAGTTTCACAGCTTAATAGTGAAAAGGAAAATAATTTGTCATGTCAAAGGGTGTTCTAAAGTAATTCAACCCGCATGTATAAACTTTGACGAAAATGATACAATAATTTCAAGTTCAGAATACAATTGTGGTAACGGAGTAACGTTGTTGAGTTATTTACTGATAATGTTGTGTTAAGAGCAGAGAAAAATAATTCGTCTAGTTAGTTGGATTCTTGTGTGGACTCTTAACAAAAAAGTATAATTATTTAGAGTTTTAAATAAAAATGTGATATCCTATAGTGTAAAGAATTTTTGTACATATGTTTGACTTGTTTTGAACATATTATTTTAAAACAAGTGTATTGTGTGCTGTCTGTTCATTGTTCGAATTTATCGCCAACAAGTCACAGACACCTACTGCAGAAGAATCCCATCCCACTTATATTAAAACCTTGACAGGTGCAAAAAGGGGATTTACTAATTGGGGTTACTGATACAAAGAAAAAGGAAAAAAGTTTTTGGTGCAATATGGGTTGTGGTTATTGATGTAACAAAGGACTTTTCCGGTTGTGGTTACTTTTGTAACAAAGGACTTTACGAATTGTATATATTGGTATAACAAGAGATTTTACTGTTTGAAGTTATTGGTGTAATAAATGGCTCTGTGAGTTGTGTTTATTGATACAACTGGGGACTGTGAGACAGAAATGAACTTCGTCCATTAACATGTTAGGAACGCTTGCACTTAACAGAATAAGTGTTGGCATGTGCTGCTAAACTGTGGTTTAATCAATTATAGGTCTGTATTTCATTCCAAACTGTTCCCTTGTAAGGCACTACCGTCACATTAATAAAGAAATAAACTTGTAATGAGTAGCACTAAATAGTAGCTTTGCTTATACTCTGAAAGATACACAAGTTAACCTCAAATTACGTCTTGTTTTGATATCGTTACAACCGACAGGGTTCACGTATTACATCATGTACAAACTCTGCGTTTTTTTCTGCTGCAACATTAACTAAAAATAAAATGAAAATTATGAAATGTGTCATTTAAAGATTCATAGAGGTCCCTAATAGTATTTACTGGGATTAATTACAAAATTGATAACATTTATGTTTAACTGTGTGCGCGTGATTCATATAACAGGGACCTTGTATAGCCAATAAAGTCCATATGTTATTAGAGACCTTGTATGGCCAATAAAGTCCATAAGTTATTAGGGACCTTGTATGGCCAATAAAGTCCATAAGTTATTAGGGACCTTGTATGGCCAATAAAGCCCTGGACCCTCAAGATTTTTATATATATATTTTTTTTTAGCAAGTGCACTTTTAAAATGCGACATGTTATTAAAAGGGTGACCATAATGAAACTATAGTTAACATATTTTTTGAATATAACTAATTGTGTGTTGTTATTTTTTTATTTCAGTATCGTGCCCACGAAGGTTCTGTACGCCATCTGTGAGTATCTGGGTACCAACAAAAGTATGAAAAAATTTCAAGGCAGAACAAAACAAGGTTGAAAGTAAACTTGTTTCTGAAGTACATGATACAAACAATGTTAACCTTTTCTGTTTGAAATAACCTCTCCTTTTCCTCACACCAATAATTACTTTTATGTTTGATTTTCTTTGATGAGTTGACAAAGTTCTTAAAAAGTTTTCCTTCTCATCTTGATAAAGGAAACTTCTGTCAATCTGAACCTATCCCGCGTGCATCGTTAGAAGCTACCTTCATAAGTTTTAAATCTTTTCACTGTATTAATTGAATACCTTGAATCATAACTTTTCTCTGCGTTGAAATTATTGTATTTGCAAGCTTTCTACTTTCTTACCGGATCCTTTATCGGTGAGAGAATAGAAAACTCGCAAATATAATAAAAGTATTTTAAAGTAGAGAAAAGTGCGTGTATAATTCTACATATTAATTTTGAATTCTGGTATACCTTTTGTGTGTTTTTTACAATAGAATATTGTTATGTTAATACAATTGTTGAAATAATAATGTATCATAGTGTAACTGTAATCTGTAATCAACTTTGAATTTACCTTTGAAGTATACAGACTGTACAGGTGTAGTTTCAATAGTCGTGCTTATAATATTCTAAAGTTTTTAGAAATAACGAATACTATGTGATGTATTAGTCCAATGTTATGAGGAGCGCAGTCTCAAATCGATAGGTCCATATATGGTATTCCTTTGTGTGTTTACTGAACAACATGGCCATCCAGCAATATGTTGACTGATATTAGTAGGCCCACACTAACTTTCCTATGTCCATTTAATATTGCTCTGGTAGCCACTGGTCATTTTCAATTTTCATATTTGACATTTTGAGAGGAGGAATTTCCCTTCTACGAATAGTGAGTGAGTCTGATGTCCTAAATCTGATACTATCTTGGTAGGCACTGGTCATTTTTAATTTTCATGTTTAGGGGGAGGGGTGAATCCCTCTTCCATGAACAGCATTTCTAATGTCCCAGAACTGATACTGCGCTATTACTCACCTGTCTTTTTCAATTTTCGTTGATTGAGTACCCCTAGCATGTCATGGCTAAACAAATATCGAGAGCCTTTCGTTCCTTGATGAAAAAGCCATAGGCGTTACGTCAAGTATATAGCTGTGCTCCTGATTCCACGTCTGTAGAGGTCGGAGTTTACTTTGTAAATTCACAAAAAAACAAATATTGCGGTCTAGTAATTAAAAGTGAACCTATTCTCCTGGATTATACCATATTTCTACGTGTGATATGAATTAATTTTAATTAGTTCCATAGTCTAAGGCAGTGTTTCACAACCTTTTTCGCCGCAGCGCCCCCTTCTAATAAATTTGTAGACCATTAAAATATTTTACTTAAATTAAAATTATAAGGCAATAAAAGTCTATTAGTATGGTTTAATTTTAACAAATATAACTTTGAAACCCTCAAAATTTACTGTCTTCTGAATTTTGAAAATGGTCACTAACAGCAGTACCACCCTGGTTGAGAAACACTGGTCTAAGGTGAAAAGTTCCGCGTGTATGATATATTAGGGGTACTAGAGTTTCCTGGAAAGTTATGTTGCCCCCCCCCCCCCACAGTGGCCACTTAGGGTGAAGAAGTATTTACAAAATGGCAACGAACGCACCTCTAAGTGGATTTTCCCATCACAGAAATGGTGTTCTTTTTGGCCTGGCAGTTAGGGGCGGTCGACTTGTAATCTGAAGGTCGCGGGTTTGAATCCCCGTCACCGAACATGCTTGCCCTTTCAGCCGTGGGAGCATTATAATGTTACGATCAATCCCATTATTCGTTGTAAAAAAGTAGCCCATGAGTTGGCAATAGGTGGTGATAACAAGCTGTCTTCCATCTAGTTTATCACTGCTAAATTATGGTTGGTTAACGCAGATTGCCCTCGAATAGCTTCGCTCGAAATTCAAACCAACCCAAACTGATTTATTTTTTCTGCATACGAAAATGTATAAGCTACCCCGATACCAGATGGTGGAACAGTGTTAACACATTCTTGTCGCCCCGGTTGACTGCGGTAATTTGGCCAACTTACGACGCTAAATCCGGAGTTCGATTCCCTGCTGTGGATCCAGCAGATAATCCGATGTAGCTTTGCTCTAAAACAACAAACAACCTTCATATTGTGAGAATGGTCGGGTTCTGTATTACAGAAACAATCATCGGTACACCTCCGTCCCAGTTTTCTGGACTTGCACTGCAGAGTGAAGATTAATGGAACTGGACATTACAACGTCCAAACTGGCTCCCGTTTCTCTTAAATCATTCTCCTGCCGGTATCTTCAGGTTCAAGGAAATTTAACTAGACATTCAGGGCGATTTTCCAAAGAGATATGGTAATTTTCTCACGTAAATCCATGAATGAGAATGTCCTTGCGGCGTGGTCATTTTTGTTCATTTCCGACATTCTGCAGATCTAAAACCTGAGCTTTTCCCTCCTGGTTGGAATATCCTGCCTCACAACATCATTCTTCAGTACATTACATAACCTCTAAATTGGATTTTAACCACTTCAGTGATGTTTCCTTTGATTGAACTTGCCCTACTGCATTATTTGAGAAGGTAGTAGTTTGTACAGACGTCGTTCCCAGTGTGTGTGTGTGAACTGAAATGCTTCGGAGTACTTTCTGGCTACACGCCATCATTCGAAAGTTAACTTAACGACTGTATTAACTTCATCGAGTAGTGTTGACGAAATGGGCTTAGTCATGTTTGCAGATCACAATCACATCCATGGCTATACCACGATTCGTTGTGAAGTCATAACAGGGACATCTGAAATACTGGAAATTTCCGCTCGGCTCCGCCATTATGAAGAAACTTAGTCTGGCAATACGATTTTCCAAGCACCTGTAAAGGCTCCCTAACACGAACGAATTCGTTCTGTATGGGATGGACCACACAATCGCTGAATTTGGCATTCGGAGTATACACTTGTGAAGGAACACGTAACTTGCTGGTCTCATCCGGTAATTTGGAAATTAAATATTACTACATTCTTTCTAACAGCAGAGTCCAATGGCTTGTATCTTATTATTTTTATACAACTACGATCCCTTCCGGCCATGTAACGATTTTCTCGGGATTGCCAACGGCCAAAAGAACAATAATTGAGTTTTAATAACTAGGTAAGATTTCAAATAATGAGTAAAAATGTTATCTATATTAAACTTCGCCAAATGCTGACGATGTGTTAACCTGCAATTACAAAACGCCGCAAACTGACATAGTGACATCCATAATTTTAAAAAAATGTGGGACGGTGGGTAGTGGCGCAATCCGATAAATCGTTTGTTTCAGTCTCGACTTTGATGACCTCATTACGAGTTCTTTATCTATCTCGGAGCAAGACGTAATTTTCAAGTACAGTCGCTTGTGTTTCAGTCCTTACGTTTCCTACAGAACAAAAAGACAAATTAGAACCTCCAATCATCGTCGAATTTTGTATTCATAAACACCGGCTGTGAAAATTCCTACTGCTCTACGCGCGCGACATCTACCGGCAAAAGATTTATCCTTATCATTCAAATATGTTTAGATGGTATTTCAAGAATAATTATATTATTTATTCATTTTTTTCGAAACAATGAACAATGGAGTTTGTTCTTTTAGGTATTCTTACTGTGAACGTTAGCTTTCCATCACAACTACATTATTTCAACAACGAACTACTCTCGTTCGAAGAAGTTACAACGCATCTTACCGATCACCCACGCGTTTAGATGTTGCAATGCAAACATGATTTTAGGACTGCTGTATAGGTGCCTCAGTACATTCGTCCGTTTTCTAGTATTCAAATAGAAATGTTGTCCTATATTATACATCTCAGAATGTAAGGGTTTTGATACTGATAATATACACGGATTGTCAATACTTTTTGTTTGTATATATTATGTGCGGTACTTCAAGGGAGAACATATTTAAATATTATTGCATTAATAAAAACCTCTATGTTAAATAGTTCAGCTTACTCCTTAACGGAATTTTAATTTACAACAGTAATACTGATATACATTAATATAAAAAAATGTTCTCAGTAATGTATCTTTTTACTTAGAAAAGAAAGTTATTCTTAAAACAGCCAAGTTTCTGGGTGTCTTTTTTTTTTTTTCAGGCCATGTTTTAGTTTTCGTTCTGCACACTCCCTTATCTGTTTGTTGGAAATTTAATAACTTAGTTTAATAACCTGTGTTGATATCCAGACCTCAGGACTACTACACACGTGTCCTTTGCCCAACAGTATCTAAAACTGACCTGTCCAGACTGCTGGGTTAGGTAAAAGTTCATTATCATGACCATTTAAATATTCAAACACTGAGTTATGCAAACACTCTCTCTCTCTCTTGTATTACTATTTTTATTACTCTTAGTGCTTGGTTGTACAAATATGGTTTAGGTTTGAGTATCAGGAGTGTGATTACCAATGAAAACAGGAAACAAGGTTTTAACCGATTTTTCTTTTGTAATTGAGATGTGGTACATTTTAATAAAAAACTAATATAACAGTAATTATAAAGTTTTAAAATTCTAGAAGCAGCTTTGTCGAGAGAGAAAATTGAGTGATTAAACTAGTTACAGAACGAGTTTTAAACAATATAATTACTTCTTCTGATAAGTGTTAATAATGTTTGAACTATTATCGCTGCTTTCTATAACAAAACTGTTGTTCGAAAATACATTTTGTAGGAAACAGTCCATTGGTCACTAGCTAAACCTGCCTAACAAATGATCCCCAGACAGAGGGGGAGACATCATTTAAATTGTACACAAATTATGAAAAGCATTAACACAAAATAATGATACCAAACAATTATAACTATGTTGTTTCAGGCTATTTTTGTACTCTTAAAGTCTCTTAGGATAGTGTTCAAATTTTTATCAATCAAAAACAATATGTTCTGATGATTCAAACCTTAATCATTACTTCATTGTTGAAACTTAAGTAACTTTTTTCTTGACATGATAAAAAGAGTGTAATAATTACAGAGATATTATATATGTTTTACTCAGGATGCAATATAAATGGATTTAAGATATTTTAAAACTTCCTACTAATTAAAACAACTTAACATAAAAAAAATATATATTTTGTTCTTCTTTTATAGGTTGTTGAAATGTGGTCTTCAAACTTATAAAAAAAAAAATTTGCTGCCTTAAATTTTAATCTTTTTATCCTCAGATTTCTCTTATCTTGTCCTTTATTTATTTATTTTACAATTTTCATTTCTGTTCTGCAGTACTTAATTTCGCATCATTTCAATGTTTAATTTTGTATTTTAAGTTATAATTCATGACAGCCAAAAACAACTGAAACAGTATTTTAAAACAAAAAATGAACATCACTTCCACTCTGAGATCAAATGTGTTACAAATCATTTACTCAATTAAAATTTTCGTTAAATTGTTGAACAATTTGCTATAACAGTAGCTCAATCTTTATGTACTCTTCCATATGGAACACATTACACTGACCAAAGTCAGCCCATAATTCCTTAACCTCTCTCTCCTTTTCAGAGATAGAACTTAACTACGTACTTACTAGAAAATTTGTTTGATTTTAAGCTTTAAAACGTTTTTAATTTTAGTCATCTGTAAGCTTTATGGAAAGTTTACTCATATTACTCTTCAAGATTGACCAAGATTGCCACCAAAAGTTGTAATAAAGATAAGAGAGACTTACAAGTTACAAGAGACAATACATTTTATTGTTTGTATTACTTCTTCGTTTGTCAGCACGGAAAGAAAGACGTGCCACTGAATTGAGCGTCACTTAAGATCCAACCTTAAAATCACCTTAACCCATACTGTCATTTTTTCTTTAGCAATACTTCTAAGAAATCAGTATTCTTTCAGACCAGAGTGACTAATTTACAATTTTAAAAAGAATGGTTAATATAGCAAGTAACTGGTTTTCAATTTGCTCACAAAAACTGTATGAATAACTGAGATGAATGTAGCTAGTAAAAACATACAGAATTTTAATGCATATAAAATCACATATTCGACTCTTTAGAAACTTTCAATACCCTCAGAATTAGAAAAAAAAAAAGAATACAAAATATCATATAGAGATAGTCCCTATACTCCTCGGTTAGGTAATTTTTTAACCTTATAGATTCTTACTAGCCAGTGTTCGGTGGTGTAAGCTTCTTCAAGAACATCCAACTCAAAGTCTTTGTTTCCAATCTCAGCATTACGAACTCTGTCGTACCCAGGAGGTTTACCTAGTTTAAAGAATCAGTATCGCATGATGTAAATAAAATCCTTCACAACATACATCTGTATTAAAAACCTTTAACTTTTTTACAGTTACCTATAAAATGGCATAAACGAATACCTTCAAGTCACATCGAACTGAAATCAAAATTGGGTTTCACTGTTTTCCGTTTACCACAATAAACAATATTATTCTATAATCTTGAATATACATGTTTAACTTGTTACTCCAGCAACCTATCTTAGATTTAGATACTTGACTTATTTACTGCTTGCTCATGGCATGTTGTTTTTTTCTGATCTCGGAATTAATCAATTTTTTAAAAGAATATAATTATTTACACATAGGACAACACAAACATTAAGTCCTATTTTAAGCCACATAAAGAATTGTTTCTCAGAAACTATTTAAAAATTATTAATGAATATAATTTTTTTTTTTTACATATTTTGTATTAATGTGTATTTTATACAAAAATATATTAGAACATCAACATCATTTTATCTCTTTTAAATAAAGGTTCTGGAAATAGAATTAAACTTTGTGGGGGAAGGATAAAACTTCCAAATTAGTCAACAGACAAATTAATCTTGACGTACAGTAACATAGATGAGTATCTCCAGTACTGGTAAAGTTAACAGTACGTACCACCAGTCTCCGTACTGGTAAAGTTAACAGTACGTACCACCAGTCTCCGTACTGGTAAAGTTAACAGTACGTACCACCAGTCTCCGTACTGGTAAAGTTAACATTGCATACCACCAGACTCACTACTGGTAAAGTTAACAGTATGTACCACCAGTCTCACTACTGGTAAAGTTATCAGTACGTACCACCAGTCTCACTACTGGTAAAGTTAACAGTACGTATTACCAGTCTCAGTACTAGTAAAGTTAAAAATACTTACTACAAGTCTCACAACAGATCAGTTACATTTTTATAAATCTTTAAAATCCTACCAAATCTTAATTTTGACTCAAAAACACAATGTAAAGTTATTTTTTTCATAATTTTATAAAGAAGAATCTAATGATACATCACCCAAGTCACATTCATACACACAGATAGGAATGTGGTGAAACTACGACAGTACGAGAAGTTTAACTACCAGTTGACATGCACGACCATTCATGCTACTGACTGACTTGCAGAGTCAGAACATTATTAGCCATGACAAACCACACTGCTTTAGACCTTGCAGCTGGAGTGTCTCACTTCACGCAAACAGTATCAATATAACAAACTTCAGCACACAGAGGCCGAGTACAAGTGCTTCAACTTGCTGTCTATTTCACCAGCAGTAGCATCAGTCAATTGAACATACCTGCTTCCGTGTAGACAGATCCAAACCGATAGTAGCACATTTTATACATCAAACAGTTGAGTAAGATGGGTGAACCCTCTCTGTCGATACGGAACTCGCCTGAAGGGGTGTAGTAATCTTGTTCCTTGATGTGCCGTCCGCGATCAGTGCTCCCACCGATACGTACCATCCACAAAAACTTGTTGATATCTAATAATAAGAAATAATACATTTATATCTACAAATACTTTAAGAATATAACTGCCTTGAATTGATTTATTTATAAAATTCTAATTGATAAAATGAACAATGTTTATTATTTCTTTCGGTACATGCCATGTATATTCTAACGCATTACTATTAAACTCTCCAGGGCCATTAAGTAAAATATATTTCATACATAACATGTTTAAATGTTAAGTATCACTGTCATGGATTTTACATGACTACGTATGTAGATCAAGTGCTTATCAAGAACATTTTGTGTGGACACTTTACACAATGAAAAACTATTGAAAGGAACAATAAATGTTTATAAAAACATTTATTAAGTATCAAATTAACAAATATTCCAGAACATCTTATTAAAATGCCCCACATTTCACCATAACAGCTTTGCCAGGGGCTCACTTATTACAGCCACGGGCTCACTTAAACTACAAGTGATTTGGTTGTGAGCATCTGACAAAGCCATCACAGCAAAATATTGGGCCAATCATGAGAACTAGTAATAGACTACCAAATACCAATCAAGGTAGAATGTTGGACCCACCATGACAACTAGTAACAGGCTACCAAGTACCACTTAAGGTAGAATGTTGGACCCGCCATGACAACTAGTAACAGGCTACCAAGTACCACTTAAGGTAGAATGTTGGACCCTTCATGGCAACTTGTAACAGGCTATCAAGTACCACTTAAAATAGAATGTTGGACCCATCATGGCAACTAGTAACAGGCTACCAAATATCACTCAAGGTAGAATGTTGGACCCGCCATGACAACTAGTAACAGGCTACCAAATACCACTCAAGGTAAAATGTTGGACCCGCCATGACAACTAGTAACAGGCTACCAAATACCACTCAAGGTAGAATGTTGGACCCGCCATGACAACTAGTAACAGGCTACCAAGTACCACTTAAGGTAGAATGTTGGACCCTTCATGGCGACTAGTAACAGGCTACCAAATACCACTCAAGGTAGAATGTTGGACCCGCCATGACAACTAGTAACAGGCTACCAAATACCACTCAAGGTAAAATGTTGGACCCGCCATGACAACTAGTAACAGGCTACCAAGTACTACTTAAGGCAGAATGTTGGACCCGTCATGACAACTAGTAACAAGCTACCAAGTACCACTTAACACAATCACTACCGGCTACTAACTTTCTGCGGAGCCAATGCAAGTCTTGCTATATTTCGTTCCAACAATAAAACTAGGGATGAAATTGTTTGAAACTTCATAAGAACTTTCATAAATGCACATAGTTTAAGAAACATAAAGTCTGTTAATTTTGATAAATTTAGTTTTTTTGCATTATGATCTTTAATATCTTGGTAAATTACATTAAGAAATGGTATTTATAAGATATGATTATGATATTTACATTTGTTCCAGATTTAAACTTCTTACTTTTTATGTTTTAGTACATTATTATTAAATCTCTAAAAACTTCTTATTTGTCTATTTTTATTTTTTTAACAATCAAGTACTCTCCTTATGGTGTCAAGTAACATATTTGTAATATTTGTAAGTAAACCTAAACAATAAACAAGTATTTTTTATTTTTAAATAGGATTTCATGTTTATATATGTACATAAAAAAACTTAATTTTGTTTTATAAATGTATTTTTATTTCAAGTTTATGTTTCATTGCAGCCGTACTTTTGTTTATCGTGCCAAAAAAAAACATGGGGTTAGCAGCGTACATTTGCCGTAAACTATCACACCTGTTGGGGGTTATTCTCATTCAGTCCAGTGCAGGTGCATTTGAACATTACTGTAGATATGATAGTAAGAAAGCTTTTCGGTACTCGAATATCATTTCTTGGAAATCTCAAACAAGTTTATTTCAACATTTGTCCTTGAATGTTGTTTCATTATACAGACAACTTTAATTGCCACTACTAGTGAAAGTATGTAATAGCTTACAATACAGGTGGTTTGAATAACACCGCCTGACCCTAGTTACATGATACATCCTGTTACAAGATATTACCAAAGGATACAGACACCATAAATTACAAAGAAAATCACTTTACAGCACTTAAAAGATTAGTCCTGGTCACATTCCTCTCATTATAGGCAAGATTTATATTGTAATTCGAAACTTAAGCTCTTCAACGTATTGACACCCTAACTGTGAGAATGTCATAGCTTCCCCTGTATTATTGAGTTGATTGTATTTAGTCTGTTTCATAAACAATATATGGGTTTTATTGTTGTCACTTGTACATTGAGTTTTAAACCATTTGCAAAATATCAGAATAAACTTTTTATATATCAGTTAGACTGTTTTAATAATAAAAAAAAAAATAGAAGTGTGGATCTTACTATGAAGTAAAGATAGTAAAAGGAAGAAGGAAAAATATCAAATTTTTACGTGGTACTAGCACTACATTCAAATCACACAAGGTTATTCTAAATACTGAATCACATTTTTATTATGAGCTAAATATAAAATTATGTTAAATTATTGAACTTAAAACTGCTAATTTAAATGCAAAAGAATATAAAAATCACAAACTCTTTCAGTTCAAAGTGCTAAGCCTAATTCATGTAAAGACCATGCACTTGCCACTCGATAGATCTTAACCCTAACATTCATGGATCAACTTCTTTCCTAAAAATATATCTATTTTAAGTTAATTTTTCAATATAATGATTAATATAAATAGATATACAATAGAACATGACTTAAGCTACTATAGAAAAATAATAAAAGTCACATATATCCCATGCAGTTTTATCCAGAAGCAAATTTTCTAAGGCTTATAAAAAAAGTACTATTGACCAATACTAAATACAACCTCGACATAAAATGGCAATTACTATAATAAGCACCACCCACGTTTATATTGTAAAATCCAGAGAACAACGTTTCATCACATGCTTTGCTTATCATCCTATGATTTGTCAAACATGAAATAAAGAGATTGGAATAACATGGTACTGAAAATGATACCTTCGATTAGAATTGGCTAAAAGTTTTACAACTGAGGTTTAACACGCCCAGATGCTGTCTTATAAAGAAAACCGACTACAAAAAGGTTTAGATACCAATCATAAATGGCAGAACCAGAGCTAAAGTACAAAACAAATTTTTCCTTAGAGGGCGCTTAATCATAGTCTCAAATGTATTTTGAGATTTTTTTATTAAATTTCTCTTCGAATTTCATTAAATAAACTTTCCTGTCAAAAGCATGTAGGTAGAGTAAGATCTGGGTTCAACTGAAGCAAATTCTGAAATGAGACATCAAAAATACACCTTGTACAAGAAGCATCATTTTGATTTAATGATTCAACAAATCCTTTGCATTAGTGATGTTGTGATTCACATTCAGTGCTTTAAGAGACTCAGAATTAAATGATCCACTTATTATATTAGGGGTATCTTGATCTTGCACTGTCCATAAAGCTCTTAATAACTGCGAGATTCCATGCACTAAATTAGGATGGTTAATTGCCCTAGGAACTGATGGACCACCCACCCAGTAATGTTGGTTCTTAAAGGACACCATGCAGTGTGAATACAATAAATATCTACACTTTCCACCATGGTTCTTTACTGGGTGGTCCAGCACCTTCAACTTGTCAGCTTTGGTGTCCGTAGAGAAGTGTTCTTTTGTTGAAGTGTGCAGAAGGAACCAAGAAGTCTACAAATTCTAAAACTCATTTAAAAAAATTAAAAAATTATGGAACTGAAAAAACGTACGTGGAAAAACCCTTGAAACTCTTCTCAGGAACCGGAAAGCTGTTGTTTTACATCTTCAAAATACAGCAACACAAAAAGATGGCCACGAGGCAGTTAAATTACTTTCTCTATTTCCTGGCTGAATCTCTTGTGAATATCTGCAAATTTTTACGGAGTTTATTCAAAGGTTTTTAAAGCAGTCTTAGAGGTGTTTCAGTAGAAGACAGTCACACCAACGACTAATAGTTGACAAAGTTGTCAAAAGTTTAACAAGCTGACAAAACCGTTCAAAGAAGCCGAGTTTTTTCATTGTTGGTGCTGATAACAAATCCTATTAAACCAAGATGAAGAGAGAAAGTTGTGAGAAAACATTCAGATCAAACAAAGAAATCATGTTGCAAGAAGGAAAGTAGTGTCTGAAATACTGGTTCTACATTTGACACAACATCTCAATCAAACGTAACATAAAAAAATAACCTATCTGGCCTCCAAGTATAACCCAGCACATAATCCATTTCAAAATTAACATCAGAAGAACAGTTTGTCAGGCTTCCAAATATGACCAGAACATAATCAACATCAAACCTATTAATAAAAGGACAGTCTGTCAGGCCTACAAATATGACCAGTACATAATCGACATTAAACCTAACATCAGTCTTCCAAATATAACCAAGCACATAATCCATATTAAACTTACCATCAGAAGAGTAGCCTGTCAGGCCTCCAAAAATAACCAGCACATAATCCACATCTAACTCCCGCATTATCTCGTATGCTTTTTCTTCTGAAGAAGCCATTGCCTGGCCGACCCTGGAAATGTGTGTATTGTTCCAAGTGTTGTTGTCAACTAGAATTGTGCGATTTGCCATTGCCGTTATCTGATACCCATAATCCCACCAAGACATCACTTTAGCATCCTACGGAACACAAAAATAATATTATGTTTTCTTTATCTACCTCTCATCAGAAAAAAAAACAAAAACATTAAAGGCTTATTTTAGCTTTTGTTTCAACCCACGCACCTGTAAATGCCAACCCTTTTAAGCAACCCATGAAAGTTCTACACAAATGACAAAAATTAAACATTTCATTAAATGTAATTAATGTAAATGTATTTCTTCTTTTCTTTCTTCAATGCTGGAATGTTACCAATAATATCTCCAATACTCTTGAAAAGGTTAAAATAAAGTAAATAAATTAACAATTTGTTTGAATGTTCAAACTAATTCATAACATTTTTAAAGTTATGATACAACAGATATTAAAGGAAAACCTTTAAAAATAAAGAACATAATTATTATGCACCAAATAACAGTGTTTATCACCACCTCAGATGACTCTTGCATGAATTATAGCCTTAAGAAAACACTTCGGCTATCAGATTTGTTTTATTATTTATTTACAAGTGATGACAAAAATAAAAACTAAGATCAAAGCTTGTAACAAAATAAAACTTACTGAATATTATCATAGTGAGCATCAAATGCATTTTTAATGAGTAGGAACTGAATGCTTATGAATAACTCTTTATAAATGAAAAGTTATCACAAAAAAGGATGCATGCATTTTTAAATATTTTTAATTTAATGTGCAAATTTCCATTTTTTACTGAATACATCATTAAATATTAATGGAATTTCACTACTATAGGTTATAAATATATTTTTTTTAAATGTTGAAGTTAAATGTCACTAGTAACAAATATACTGTACTGTAAAATATGCTAAAAAAATCATTAACATATTCCTCACTTGTTTCAATCCAAAATTAAACTTTTAATGTATATTTTTCATGTTTTTTTTACTAATTCTAATATTCAAGTCAAGCACATTTCTAAGTGAATAAATGAAGCGAAAATAAAATACTAATCCACGCCATCTTCGCAATTCATCCTCATGAAATTAATGAAACAGGGATAAAAATAAAATTACCAGAGCAGGTAGAAGTATGGAAATTTCAAGTATACACTTACAAAAATAATGAAATGAAACAAATTATGTTGTTGACCTCCCCACAAACTTAGAGATCAGGTTGTTGATATTACTTCTAGATGAGCACTGCTTTAAACAGTGTAAAAATTAAGATGTATGTGTGTAATCAAAGTAGTAAATTTTTCATACGACGTCACAATAACACAATATAATAAAAGTACAATTAGTTTTAGGTAACTTCAAACTAAAAAACAAGATCATTTACTTAAATCTCAAAAATACTCTGCACTAACTACGAACATTTCGAAATCAGATCATTATCACTAATAAGGATTGTTTAATTTGTATTTATAATTCAAAAACATGTATGGTCTGACGGTTTGTACACTAGCTACAATTCTACTGTGCAGTACCTCTGGAGTGTTCTGTCTAAGCCAGTAATAAGCTTCCCTGAAGTCATCGAAGATGATGCGGGAACCGTCGTGACTACGTGCAGAGAGAACGATGGAAGGGGACGAGTAAGCCTCGGAGGTCACCCAGGTGCAGTGAAAAGTGTATGTCACAAGAAGGGCCATCATGACAGTCAGGAAAGTCCAGGCTACCTGTTATCACGACAAGAATCTTACAAATTAAACTGGTCACCATGGTGATGCCATACATTGTTACCACAAATGGCTTAAAATAAGCCACATAATAATCTTTGTTTTCTAACAAGTTTTTTTTTTGTCCAAGTTTTACTACCACTTTTAAATGTTTTCAAAATTAGCTAAACTATACGATCATTGGTCTCGCCCACCCAGTCTTCATATGTTATCAAAATGCATTTTCCCAAGTCATGGTAAAGTAAATATTTAAAACCTTACCTCACTTTTCATAAAGAAGTTGCTTTCAAATCGTTTAGTTTTTCTGTCTTGTTGTGAAACATCAAGCTGCTTTGCGTATGTTGTCATCATTGATGACACTCCAATTCCAGCAAGAATACACATAACAGGAGCAAGGACCAACATCAAACGGACCATCACACCCTTGGAAACATAACATGTGAAAGAAACTGTTACCAGTGCCATGATGCTAACACTATCTGTAAAACTGAAACCACTTTTAACCTAAATTAGTATCATAGTCACAAACTAAAGTCACACTAAACTTCAAATCAATCTGCTTTAATTTTTAACACACTCCAATCCCAAACTAGCTCATACTGAACTTTTATTTTACTTAATTCTTTAAACACACACACACATTGTAATCCCAAATTAAACCCATATTTAACATCCCCAAATTAAAACCAATATTTAATATCTATCCTACTGTATTCTTACACACACATTGTAATCCCAAATTAAACCCATATTTAACATCCCCAAATTAAAACCAATATTTAATATCTATCCTACTGTATTCTTACACACACATTGTAATCCCAAATTAAACCCATATTTAACATCCATCCTACTGTATTCTTACACACACATTGTAATCCCAAATTAAACCCATATTTAACATCTCCAAATTAAAACCGATATTTAACATCTATCCTACTGTATTCTTTGAAGAAAAAAATTAAATTTTACATTAACCTATATTTATAGTCTATCATAATTTATTCTGTAATGAAACATAGAAGAAAATAAAAACAATTACAATAATTATAATCAAACATGTTTACGTAATAGCCACTGGTCAAGGTTTAAATTTTCTCTTCTAAAATATCATCTAAAAATGTCTAATTTTTGCTATAACCTTAAGACAATACTTTTAAGAATAAATAACCTAACTTCTAAAAAGGAAAGCAGTTCCAACCTAGTAAAACATGTTTTTGGTACTTACAGCAAAGTAGATGCTTGTAACTCCATACAAAATGATGAAAATATTAGCATCCGTCAACTTGCTGAAGCAAAAGTACAGTCCAACTACAAAATAATGTTTATTTAAAATACTGTTTTTATTATTTTCTGGCTACATCTTTTGAAGTAATTATCTTATCACCTAAAAAAGTAAAAAAAGTGCTTTACACGTGAAAAAAAAATAAGAAAACCAGCATTAAACTAAAAGAAACAACTTGTAGGTTCTACTGATGCAAAAACAAACCAATCACACACCTCGGTACCCAACCAATGGTTTGTTTGTTTATTTTGAATTTCATGCAAAGCTACATGAGGGCTATCTGTGTTAGTCATCCCTAATTTAGCAGTGAAAGACTAGAGGGAAGGCAGCTAGTCATCACCACCCACCACCAACTCTTTTACCAACGAATAGTGGGATTGACCATCACATTATAATGCCCCCATGTCTGAAAAGGCAAGCTTGTTTAGTGGGACGTGGATTCGAACCCGTGACCCCCAGATTGCCGGTCAAGTGCCCTAGCCACCCCAACAAACTCTCACACAACTCCAACTTTCATCTGACAAAGAAGGGGTCAAACCATCCACTTTACAACCACCTAAACATGCTTGCTCTTAACTTTAAAAATCCCGTATTTTATTTATTATTCTTACCAGCACACCACTAACTTAGATTCTTGTAATAGAAATTAAACCTAAAGTAACTATTCTTTAACAGTGTGGTCTAAAGGACTGAATACTAAGCCTGATGTAGGAAGATTGTATCAAAAATAATTATATTTTGGCCCGATTACCAAATTCCTCACAGTTCTAACACAACACTTTCAAAGAAAATTTTTAGATAGCTAAAGTATCATCTCAAACACAACAAAGATACTGTGTTTAGCTCACTTTTACACAAACTGGACACACATTTGTTATTCTGGTTACATCCATCGGCTTGCATAAGGAATAAATAAGTATGGAAATGATAAATTCTTTACCAAATGCATAAATATATCTGTAAAAAAAAAAAACTTTTCAAGAATTCATAGATTTTGTCACAGAAGTTTTTACACATATATAATCTAGTATATTTTACTGGAAAAAAAATAACAGACCTTTAAAATTTAAAATATAGGATAAAGAAAAACTATATTCCTTTGAGTCATTGTTCACTAACTGCTCATACTAAAAATGTTTCCACTTCATCATACCTTCAGAGGTTCTAGATGAAACCCTGGTGGCTTCACCATACCTTCAGAGGTTCTAGATGAAACCCTGGTGGCTTCACCATACCTTCAGAGGTTCTAGATGAAACCCTGGTGGCTTCATCATACCTTCAGAGGTTCTAGATGAAACCCTGGTGGCTTCACCATACCTCCAGAGGTTCTAGATGAAACCCTGGTGGCTTCACCATACCTCCAGAGGTTCTAGATGAAACCCTGGTGGCTTCACCATACCTCCAGAGGTTCTAGATGAAACCCTGGTGGCTTCACCATACCTTCAGAGGTTCTAGATGAAACCCTTAAACTTTTGAGTACTAATGCTATACTCACCTGGAAACATGAATACAAGCAGTTGTAGATCGAAATAAAACGATGACCACGAGGTTGGTTGATGTTCTGACACAGAGGCAATTATAGGGATGTTATTTTTGGCGTATGAAGGGTCAAGAAGAGAGTAGAAACGCCCCGTCCATGGAGAAATTTCTTAATGAAAATCCTGTCAAGGTCTACAATCATGTATTGTCAATAGATCTAACAAATTTTGGTTATAATTAGGTTTATTTTATTTTCAAATAATATTTAATAAAAAAGTTTTTTAGTCTATTCTTTATTTGTTAATTTTAATAACTTGTTAATTAACTTAATTAGCTTGATTGTCAATTTTGCTTATGTTAATTTTCTTGGGTAGTTTAAGTTTCATGGCATAAACCAATTTATCACTTTAAATCATAAGTGAATTTATCAAAGCATATTATTAAACTTACTCAGCCATTAACATAAACACATACATGAGTGTATTTTCATTAAAAACATGTTTATCTATCAAACATCCAGTCTACGGGTGGATCAGCAGTAATTTTAAAAACTTACAATGGTAAAATTTGGGGGTCAATTCCTAGCAGTGGACAGTGTGCAGACAGTCCACTGTGGAGCTTGGAATTGAGAAAACAATAACATCAAGCTTGCATCCAGTCCTATAACATTTTCACAAAATTATTATTAAAAACTAGTGTGAATTCAAATTAATTTCACTACTGATACACAGATCTACAAACTGATGAACGTAGTAGTAAACGATGTGGAACAAAGGTCAAAATTCTATTCATTAACTCAAGTTTTTAAGTGTCTTTGATAGTCTCATTTGTTGCTTTTTAAATTGTATGGTTTTATTTATAAATCATCTACGGGTAAATTTGAATCACTTGCTTGTTTTTTTCAAATAAGATATTTAAATTTTTTAATCCAAACTAACAAAAGTTCTTCAATCTGGCCCAAAAGTTTAACAAATGCCAAAATAAAATACACAACTCTATGTAAATGATTACAGAGCTTCGGTAGAAACAACAATATCAATATTTTTGTCTTGATCTTATTAGTAATGTCTAAATTATGTATTTGAAACAAAAAAATTAAACAATTAACTTCAAACAACTTTAAGTAACAAAACTGAAAAATAATTACCAGTAACAATACGAATACATTATTTCTAGTTTGCAGAAAATGTTCTGAAATAATATGAAACCAAGTATTTCTTCTGTAGCAGTTAAGTCAATGTACGAAAGGATACTCCCTGTAACAGTTAAGACTCCTCCAACTAATGCTGAAAGTCCTGCAGTCAAAAAAATAACTGTCTTAAACAGGACCTCAAAATGTTCCTTAGGCAGGCGGGATCGGACATAATCGACAAATGCGTGAAGCTGGCAGAGACCAAACACACCCAAGGCCTGAACAAGAAATATTTAGCATCAGTACATGACAATAACCTGTTAAATTTTAATTTCAACAAGGTATTTCTTAAAATAAGATGTGAAATGCCTACATTCTCAAAGACTGATGTATAGGACTAAAACATGTGATAAATATCAAGTTAACTGCAGATGGCTTTTTTCCCCACTTTCCCTTAATTTGTTCATTTCAGATTCATTCATGTAAAAATAGCATTTCAGATATTTCAATTCTTGTGTTTGTAACATCTTTACTCTAGCTTGGAATCATAACACATAGTGAGAGAAAAAATTGTTTATTTTATTATGAAATGTAACTTTTTAAAACTGATGTTCGACACAACATTATTTATTAAAACTTATAACTCTTAATTATCTACAGATCTAATGAACAATCATAAAAGTTTATAAATAAAAATTCATTAAAGACAACAACGTAACAGACGAAAGATAGCTTTCAAAAATGAAAAAGATTTAAGTAATGCTCCTTATAAAATAAAATGGTAGAAAATTTGAAAACATGTAGTAGTCTTTGTCTGGTATTAATATTAAGTCTCATTACTGGTCTTAACGTTCAAATAGATGGTTGATATATCAAAACAATCCCGAACGTGCAAATCAGTGAGTCACATGATAACCACAGCCAATATAATTATGGTGGAACAGAATATATCAGAACTACATTTTGACATTTCATAAATAGTGTGATGTCACCAAAAACTGATTGTTTTCAGGAAGGGTATGTAACAGACATTTCTGATGCAAAATAGTCATATATTCAGATCATAAAATGTGTTCAAATTTGGGATTTATAATTTCGAAGATGAGATACCCATTGTACTTAATGAAAATGTAAAACAAAGGAATGTCAATTAACTTCGGTCACCAGATCATCCAGAAAGAAATCGGCAACCAGTTGCAATAAGAAAAGTGGCCATCTTGTAACATGTTACAATTCATGATCACAAAGATCAGTGGGAAAAGCCTTGTCAAAGCATACAACATAATTAAGGATCTCCATATGGAAAAAATAAGTCATAAAAACATGTTCCTTCCTTGACATATCTTGTTCGGCCATCACACACCTCAAACAGCTGGATATTCAGGACTTTTGAAATAGACAGTGGGAAACCGTTGCCCCCAAACAGTAGACAGATTATGGAAACCCTGCAAGGAGGAGTGGTGTGCTTTGCACATAGCAATCTTATTATGGAGCCTTTTAAAGAGAAACTATTCTGCAAGGCTAATTTCAAGAAGATTGTTAAACGTTAAGGAAAGCAAAAAGCTCCAAAACCACACCTTTAAGATAATTCCTCAGTAATGCCTTAACCTATAAGGATGATAAAAAATGTGAAGTTCCAGCCTCCTCTCAAAACCAACAGATGACTAGAAGAATAAAAATTATATAAATCTACCAAGTCCACAGGGAGCTTTTGGGGTTTTTTTAAATGTGATCTTGGAAGCTTTTAAATCTGAAACAATTAACTTCACTTGTTGGTCAATATTAAACAAGGTGTGTTGTCAGGCAATAGTGTATTACCGTGGCCATCCAACCCAAGCATGGCTAACAATGAAGGAAATAGTACCAAGAGCAGCAAGGACCTGGAATATTGTTTTTATTATATAGTGATTAACCCCTGATGCAGTTAAGTCTAGTCCTTGTCTATTTTAATGGGAAACACCACATGTTAATTACATAATATCTATGAAATAACTTTCACGTGCCCATGTTTTCAAACATACAAAAAAAAAAGAGATTCAAAATGTTTACAAGTCTAACCTCTGAAAGTCCATTTGCCAACTGATTTGACAGTTAAATGAATGCAATAATACATAATATATAATCTTTATATAAAATTAATGAGGTAAGTGAGGACTTCTGAAAAGTAGGGAATGTTAAGATGACGAAGAAAATAATTTCAGAGATTGTAAATAAATGTTAAAATCAGATTTATGTTTAAAGTACTAAGACCTCCTTTATTATCAGATACCAAAATCAATTCAAATACAACCAAACCACAATTATTCCAAAACCCTGAAATCTTTTAGAAGCCCATCCCTCCCATAAACTGACTACTGAGCTTTCAGTTATATAACTAACAACCAGTGGGAGACTAATGGAATGCTACTTAATATCAGACTCGGACATCCCGTGGAATCTGGAATTGAAAGAAATACCTTTACGTCTACTTCTAACTCAACTTAACAACATTTCTTTGGATAGGTTCATTTTCAAATTCTAATAGAATCTAACATTACTATTCTGCTTAATCAGGATATAAAAAAAATGTAACACAGCTACAATATAGTTATCCTACAATATAGCTATCCTATACTTTAGTATCTACAATACAGTTATCCTACAATGCAGCTATCCTACAATAGTTATCCTACAATATAGCTATCCTACACTTTAGCTATCCTACAATACAGCTATCCTACAATACAGCTATCCTACAATACAGCTATCCTACACTTTAGCTATTCTATACTTTAGTATCTACAATACAGCTATCCTACACTTTAGCTATCCTACAATATAGCTATCCTATACTTTAGTATCTACAATACACTTAAGTTATCAATTCATCATTTTGAGAGATGAAAATAATTTACCGTTATTATAGACGATGATACGATGACAACTGTTTTGAAGATTGTCTTGAAGAGTAGTTTTCCAATTTCTTTAACGCTATGTATAAATCTATTATTAGTACTAGAAAAAACATATTCAATCTACTCACTGCCATGTGCTCACTTGATTGAACGGGTTGAAATCCCACAAAAGAAATCTGCATTGAAAGCATGGTCCCTAAGCAGTACACCTGAAACAGTTAATGATTCGTTTTAAAAATTTGGATACCAAATCAGGAATAAATACGAGTATTTTTGTACAGCAAAAATGTCCATTATTGATCAAATTAACAAGTTCTGTTTCATGTATCTCATCTTTGCTGTTAGAGAAAGAGGACCATTTTGCTAGCCATTCAAATTCAAAATAATATGATATTAGCACTTACATTTTTCATGACTTCAATGCTCTTATTTCTACTGGAATGATTCTGATAATGTTGCAAATGTATCATCAAACAATTAACAAAGACAGAAAATCTGACAAAAATTATGTAAACTTACAGTACTATAAGCGATGTAGATCCGGTGTGAAAATCGGCCAGTTATCATAAGTGCTATGACGTGAAGTGGAATGAGGTTGATTAAGAAAACGTACCCTCCCCAAGATGACACCTAATAAATGAGAAAATATCAGGAAATATTAACACCATTTTATCGAAAAAAATATAATATCAAGACAATTAGCAAATTGAAAAAAAGAGATTTCATTATAAGAATTGTATATTAAAAAATATTTGAATTTTAAAAAAGTTCAAAGTATTCAAATCTCAATCTTCTTTTGGAATAGATGATATCAAAATTTTAGCATACTGCTTTACAATCTGTAGACCTAAATTTAAAAATTTAACTTGTATTCCAATTTGTGGAAATTCATAAAAGATCATGTCAACATCTGTCAAATAAAGAGGTATAAATCATTATTGTAATTTGTTTCAGAGTAAAGTCATTAGCCAATGTTTATAATACATCGTATCACATTTTTATCATTAGTATTTTATGCACTACAACCAGTAAACTTTCATATTTATCCAAATAAATTTTCCTCTGGCAGTATCTTAAGTTAGAATTAGGTGATTTCAATCATTAGAAACCACTGAAGACTATAGAAAACTGGCAGCATATCTATAGGATACATCAAGTCGAGCAACAAGCAACAGTGGAACGACTTCGTTTGTTTTGGATAATCGAGCAAAGCTACACAAGAGCTACATGTGCTAGTCTTCCCTAATTATGAGCTCATTAGCAACTCTAATCAAAAACTGAAACCTAACCATCACTCTTATAATGCATCCATGACGTCTAAGTACGGAGCATGATCTTGTGGAAACAAGACACAAACCATGGATCTATGGATCCACAGTCCAGCTTGTTAACCAATAGGCCAGATAAGGTCCAGAACAAAGGATATGCAAGTTACGTAATCTTTTTAAGTAACGTGTAGTTAACAAAAACAATACAGCAAGTATACAAACTGGAAAACAATAATCAACAAACCTAAACGTCATGTTTAAATTCAATGATCATCTTACACTGTAGGAACTGGAAACAAATGTAGGATTAAAAATTGGTTTACAAACACACACACACATTTTTTTTTCAATGAGGAATAACAAAAAAAAACATTACCAATTTGATTATAACTGTTCAGTGACACCAAAAAAATTAATTATTTTCCTCACTAGATTGAAAAATAATTAGTTTTAATGTTACTAATTATGCTCTTGTAGAAACATTCACCCACATCAAACATTGTTTGTCTGCTGTGGCTTGGAATGCATTCATTTATTTCCTTCCTCTTTGTCAAGGTAAAAGGATAGTTGACTTCACAATCCCTCAACGATGAGAAACGACACAATAATTTTCTGTTGTTTACTATAGTTATATTAGACTGGACCAAAATTATATTTTACTAAAATCAAGCAGGTCTTTATTTCCTAGAAAGATAGTGGAGCTAAAAACGAAGACACGTTTACCGTACTGTGGGATTGGTTATTAATGTCAATTTTTTTCATAGTGGAGCTAAAAACGAAGACACGTTTACCATACTGTGTAATTGGTTATTAATGTCAATTTTTTTCATAGTGGAGCTAAAAACGAAGACACGTTTACCATACTGTGTAATTGGTTATTAATGTCAATTTTTTTCATAGTGGAGCTAAAAACGAAGACACGTTTACCATACTGTGGGATTGGTTATTAATGTCAATTTTTTCATAGTGGAGCTAAAAACGAAGACACGTTTACCGTACTGTGGGATTGGTTATTAATGTCAATTTTTTCATAGTGGAGCTAAAAACGAAGACACGTTTACCGCACTGTGGGATTGGTTATTAATGTCAATTTTTTCAAATACCCTTGTCAGCATAACAAATATATAATAAGTAAGTGTGGACAAAGAAACCTTTTGTTTAAAAATTAACTAGAAATTAAGGAAAGAAACAACCACCAAAAGAATCAAAAAACAAATTGTCCATGCAGTCCCTCAAAAATGGAAAACGTTTTCTTTTTTAAGTTTAGTGTTTCAAACGTACTAGAAAAGTAGAGACCAACAAAAAAAAAAAAGAGTACATCCACAACATACGATTACATATCAAATTAAATGATCAGAGTTCAGTCGCAAATTTTATATTATATTATACTGTTATCAGTTTGGGATTATTTTAAGATTGCTAAAAAAATTCTTAGAGTAGTTCTTCCATTTATATTTTATCAGTTTATATTGAATTATGACCCAATGTGCTCACATCATTTCTAAAATAATATTGCTAAAAATTTAATAAATTTCAAATTGATACCTAACATTCCACGATTATAGATCTCTGAATTCGTCAATTCAAAGTTACATTAAAACTTCCAATATTTCAATAAATATGTGCATTTTATTAACCAAACTTTCAGATACATTTTGTTTTGTTTTAACTGCCTAAAACATTATTTCTGCAGTTCATTATTACAATTTCTATGATATATGTTAGGTTAGCAATTTTTCAAGTTGAGCAAAGCACTGGATTGGTAAAATCAGTCTACGACAATACTTCCTCTTCAGTTAACTTCTAACATTGTCACACAATTTAAACAAACAGACGATAAGCAATGTGTAATAATATCTACACAATCACAAAAAATAAAAGAGTGCAATTTTTTTTAAATGTAATTTTATTGTTTTATTTCCTATTTTTCTACTGCAACACAAAAGGCAGCATTAGTTTTATAGCTAAACTAATTTTCAGCCATCCAATAAAAGTTTCTAAAACCTCAACTGATAGAAAATTTAATGCCTGAAATCTGAGTTACCTTACAACTTGCCAAATCTGTGGAGAAATAAATGTAATATCAACTGATAATCTTAAATACAGAATGAACTTGCACAAGCGTATTAATCAGAGATTAAATACCTTCCCATCCATTATCGTACAGAAATCTTTTTTAAAATTCATTCTTTTCGGCTATGCAACAATAAAACCAAAATATTAATTTCAAAAACAACTGAACAGAAGCCTTAATGCTTCATTAAACAATAAATCTTTCAAGTTAAGATAATGCTTTTATAAGAAGAGATAGCTATGAATGTTGTATGTTTTTACTTTTAGTTTAGAAAAGCAAAACATTTCTTGTTGACCAACTTCAATATTTTTTACCCTTACTTTTGTTTGGTTTGTTTGTTTGTTTGAAGTTAAGCACAAAGCTATAAAATGGGCTATCTGTGCTCTGCCCACCACGGGTATCGAAACCCGGTTTCTAGCATTGTAAATCCACAGACATACCGCTGTGCCTCTGGGGGGGCACTTTTGTTTGGAACATTTGTAGTATAATGTGTAGATGACTGGCTTCGGAGCATGGTGATCTTATTTTTGACCTTGTCAAAGGTCATTCCCTCTGGAATTTCTCAGTTGGCATTGGAGAATTCCTTAGACTTGTACAAATGTGTTCTCTAGTTGCATTTGTCAGGTATAGATTTAGAAATACTAATAGACTGTCTTACTTATTTGTTATTATTGAGATAACCATGTTACAAAAGTGGCAAATATACTCCAGGCGAGTTGACCATATTCAATTAAATGTGTAGTAGTTAAATATATCATTCTTAATCAGATGTTCACCAGATTTTGTCCAACAAAAACCTCTCCACGCTTAAAGAATGTTGAGTGAGATGTGCTTATGTTGTATAAATCAATAAATAGAATTTTAAAGTCTCAGAATGTTGAGTGAGATGTGCTTATGTTGTATAAATCAATAAATAGAATTTTAAAGTCTCAGAATGTTGAGTGAGATGTGCTTATCTTGTATAAATCAATAAATAGAATTTTAAAGTCTCAGAATGTTGAGTGAGATGTGCTTATCTTGTATAAATCAATAAATAGAATTTTAAAGACTCAGAATGTTGAGTGAGATGTGCTTATGTTTTATAAATCAATAAATAGAATTTTGTTACTAAAAGTCTGCTATCAATCTCTCTATGTGATTATTGTTCATAAAATGATTTTTGTTAGAGGTATTACCAAGTACATTAGTTGAGATGTCTACTTTCTTAAACACTTTAATTTACATATTTTATAATAATTGATTTTTAAATTCATATATTTCACTCCTGACCATTTGTTAATAAAACTTATAATTTAAGTTTCACATACAATTTAGAAATCTGACCATTATATGCCTGTGTACAAGAGTACAAGAGAATACACGAGTCAACATTTTTTAATGTGATAAATAGTTGTTGTATAACAAGTGAAGCAAAATTCACTTACGGTATTTTTTTTTCTTATTATTGAGTCAACATTTTTTAATGTGATAAATAGTTGTTGTATAACAAGTGAAGCAAAATTCACTTACGGTATTTTTTTTTCTTATTATTGAAGTTGCCCATAAGGCAGTTATAACTTTTATTTTCCTAGAGATGTAAATTTATGCTTGAAGTACATAAGTAACACAGTTAAAGGTCTAGGATAACTTTAACATTTAATACTATCTAGTCTTGTCACAGCTTTCATGTACAAACTCTTGTTGGGATTTCACATACCATACGTTAAGAAAGTAAACCTTATTATACACCATACAGCCTCAAGCGAACAAGAAAATTGAAAAAAAAATTATTGTTGGCCTATTGCAGGAACTAATTTATAACTAATATGACTTAAATTACTTCAAATCCAAAAATGATTAACATTACAGGTTTGCAGTTTCATTAAAGTCAAACTGATCAAACAAATAATACAGAACATAATATGATTTTCAAAGACATTAATTTTACTGTGAACAGAAAAAATGGTACAACCATACAGGCAAAAATATGCTTTGCCACAAACTACCTACCACATAAAAATATGCTTTACCACAAACTACCTATCACATAAAAATATGCTTTACCACAAACTACCTACCAGATAAAAATATGCTATATCACAAACTACCAACCATGTAAAAATATGTTTTACCACAAACTACCTACCACGTAAAAAATATGCTATATCACAAACTACCTACCAGATAAAAATATGCTATATCACAAACTACCTACCAGATAAAAATATGCTATATCACAAACTACCTACCAGATAAAAATATGCTTTACCACAAACTACCTACCACATAAAAATATGCTTTACCACAAACTATGTACCAAGTAAAAATATGCTATATCACAAACTACCTACCAGATAAAAATATGCTTTACCACAAACTACCTACCATGTAAAAATATGCTTTACCACAAACTACCTACCAGATAAAAATATGCTATATCACAAACTACCTACCAGATAAAAATATGCTTTACCACAAACTATGTACCAAGTAAAAATATACTTTACCACAAAATACCTACCATGTAAAAATATGCTATAGCACATAATGCTCCCCAGTAGATAGTTCCACTCTTTACAGCTTTGATCCAAAGGTAATACGTTAATAACATACAGAAGATCGCAATACCCTCATTGTCGTAGGAACCAGCCACTGATCGAGAGATGTATCCTGGGACAATGGATATCATTGCAGCAGCCACGAGGCCTGACCCGGCATCCTGTTTATAACAGCAAAAGGTTTACAGTTAAAACTGAGGCTGTTTCTGATATTTAATACATATAATTCACAATTCCAGTGTTGTATTTTTGTTTTTTTCTCTGCGAGTGTAAAAGTACGTGATGAAGAGCACAAATCAGCTTTTCAATTTGTAAAGACACAAATATTAGTTTTTATGACTTGTTTTCTTCAAGATTTAGTAGTATCTTAATGTGTGCAGGCAACATCACCATATTGGTTGCGATACTAATGTAATTTTATTCTATCCTAATCATATGTACTCCGATAATAAGGATACTTACTAACAGTGACCAAAACATGTAATGTCACTCATAGACATTGACAGACTATACTTTTTTATTCACTTTAATTACAAAATAGAGTTTTACTTGTATTAACAGTGAAACTTACAACTAATCCCAATTAAGACTGTTACAGTAGTTTCTTTATTCCTTAACATACATTCAACAATTGTGTAAACTCATGTTAAGGAACACGGCAGGTTTGAGATCCTATTTTAGTTGCCATGGAACAGAATGCGACGTCCAAGTACATACATTAAACACTTGTGTTAAGGAACACGGCAGATTTGAAATCCTGTTTCCTAGGCCAAGGAATTGAATGTGACGTCCCAGTACCTACATTCAACACTTGTGTTAAGGAACACAGTAGGTTTGAGATTCTGTTTTATAGGCCAAAGAAAGGAATGTGACATCCCACTATTTACATTTAACACTTGTGTTGAGGAACACGGCAGGTTTGAGATTCGGTTTTATAGGCCAAGGAATTGAATGTGATGTCCCAGTACCTACATTCAACACTTGTGTTAAGGAACACAGCAGGTTTGAGATCGTGTTTTATAGGCCAAGGAATTGAACGTGATGTCCCAGTACCTACATTCAACACTTGTGTTAAGGAACACAGCAGGTTTGAGATTGTTTTATAGGCCAAAGAAAGGAATGTGACATCCCAGTACCTACATTCAACACCTGTGTTAAGGAACACAGCAGGTCTGAGATTCTGTTTTATAGGCCAAGGAATTGAATGTGATGTCCCAGTACCTACATTCAACACTTGTGTTAAGGGACACGGCAGGTTTGAGATCCTGTTTTATAGGCCAAGGATTGAATGTGATGTCCCAGTACCTACATTCAACACTTGTGTTAAGGAATATGGCAGGGTTTGAGATCCTGTTTTATAGGCCAAGGATTGAATGTGATGTCCCAGTACCTACATTCAACACTTGTGTTAAGGGACACGGCAGGTTTGAGATCCTGTTTTATAAGCCAAAGAAAGGAATGTGACATCCCAGTACGTACATTTAACACTTGTGTTAAGGAACACAGCAGGTTTGAGATTCTGTTTTATAGGCCAAGGAATTAAATGTGACGTTTCAGTACGTACATTCCACACTTGTGTTAAGGAACACGGCAGGTCTGAGATCCTGTTTTATAGGCCAAAGAAAGAAATGTGACATCCCAGTATTTACATTTAACACTTGTGTTAAGGAACACAGCAGGTTTGAGATCCTGTTTCCTAGGCTAAGGATTGAATGTGATGTCCCAGTACGTGCATTCAACACTTGTGTTAGGGAACACAGTAGATTTGAAATCCTGCTTCCTAGGCCAAGGACTGGAATGTGACGTCCCAGTATATACATCCATTTTAAAACCCTCAACACTGTATGTGATGAGAAAACATTAAGAATGAAAGAAACATTACTACTTGATGTATTAAACACTGGATAAGTGGCGGAAACATTACCACTTGATCTAATAAACACTGGATAAGTGGCGGAAACATTACCACTTGATCTAATAAACACTGGATAAGTGGCGGAAACATTACTACTTGATCTAATAAACACTGGATAAGTGGCAGAAACATTACTACTTGATCTAATAAACACTGGATAAGTGGCGGAAACATTACTACTTGATCTAATAAACACTGGATAAGTGGCGGAAACATTACTACATGATCTAATAAACACTGGATAAGTGGCGGAAACATTACTACTTGATCTAATAAACACTGGATAAGTGGCAGAAACATTACTACTTGATCTAATAAGCACTGGATAAGTGGCGGAAACATTACTACTTGATCTAATAAGCACTGGATAAGTGGCGGAAACATTACTACGTGATCTAATAAACACTGGATAAGTGGTGGAAACATTACTACGTGATCTAATAAACACTGGATAAGTGCTGAAAACATTACTAATTGATCTAATAAACACTGGATAAATGGTAGAAACATTACTACTTGATCTAATAAACACTGGATAAGTGGTGAAAACATTACTACTTGATCTAATGAACACAAGATAATCATATAGTGTGTTGAGAAACAAGTACAACATCTTGGCTTACCAGATACAATGATTAATTTTACTTTGCTCCAGAATATTACTTAACTAATGGTAAGCAAAAAGTTCATAGGTGGTATTTCTAAGATATTTGCAGTTCTGAAACACATGAAACTAAAGGAAGAGCTCTTCTGGTGGTGTATTTTTTAACCACAGTTAAACTGTGAGTGTTTAGCAAAGAGTAAAGTGATAAAATAAAAACAAACAGCAGTATAAGGAATGGAGAAAATAACAGCAGATAGTATTTTTAGATTTTTGTTCTCGGGCATTTTTGGCATGGCCGTCCCTGGTTAAACATTGCTACCAATGTTATTACCTCATACAAGTTTAAAATACCACAAGTATGGCAAAGTTCGATGTCAAGGGATATGGCGAAACATACAGTCTTAACCCTTCAACTGCGGTTGACATCATATGATGCTAGCGTAGGCCTGCCACAAAAATTTGAGAATCTTTGAACATGGAGTTGTAGGCATATTTATACAAACCACAAACATAGGGTTAAAATACTTCACACAAACTTTTATCTATACATAACACATCTGTATAGAACCATTTAAAACCTATATCACACTGACCTGCTATCTCTATTGTGTATATATAAAGTGTTAAAAAATTACATTTTGTTCGACATTCACAATTTTTTATTTACATCATAATAATAAATAACTTAAAATGTTTTCTTCTGAAGTTTATATAAAGTTATTTATTATACAGCCAACCTTTAATTCTTTAGTTAGAAGATACGTCACAATAGTCGTCAAACTTGAGAAGAGAGGAGCCAAAAACACACAAACATTTCGGACATCAATAGGGATGTTTAAAAACCTCAACACCCTGTAGATTGTAGCGGAAGTTATCATCAAACCTGTAAAAGTTATAACACTGGGTTAACATGCTATACACTATGTAATATACATTCTTTACACCAAAAATGTTCAAAAATTAATCACTAACAATGCAATACATTAGAATCTTTGTAAATAAGAACATAAAAAAGTACAGTAAATTAGCTATACTAATAACAAGATTGATTGGAAGTTAATATTAATGTCTATTTGTACGTCCAAAGATATACTGAAATAATTAATGTGTCATGCGATAAGTTTAGTCTTCCTATGTTAAAACAGTATTAGCTATGAAGGATACACCAAGTGAATATCTTTGACTATATGTTTCTTTGAGTCACTGGTGCATTTTAGATTGTACAAAATATCCTGGAGTCACCGGTGCATGTTAGATTGTACACAGTATCCTGGAGTTACTGGTGCATGTTAAATTGCACAAAGTATCACTGATGTCATTGGTGCATGTTAGATTGTACACAGTATCCTGGTGTCAATGGTGCATGTTAGACTGTACACAGTATCCTGGTGTCAATGGTGCATGTTAGATAGTACACAGTATCACTAAGTCACTGGTGAACCTTAGATTGTACACAGTATCCTGGAGTCACTGGTGCATGTTAAATTGCACAAAGTATCACTGAAGTCACTGGTGCATGTTAGATTGTACACAGTATCCTGGTGTCAATGGTGCATGTTAGATTGTACACAGTATCCTGGTGTCAATGGTGCATGTTAAATTGCACAAAGTATCACTGAAGTCACTGGTGAACCTTAGATTGTACAAAATATCCTGGTGTCAATGGTGCATGTTAGATTATACGCAGTATCCTGGAGTCACTGGTGCATGTTAGATTGTACACAGTATCCTGGAGTCACTGGTGCATGTTAGATTGTACACAGTATCCTGGAGTCACTGGTGCATGTTAGATTGTACACAGTATCCTGGAGTCACTGGTGCATGTTAGATTGTACACAGTATCCTGGAGTCACCTGTGCATGTTAGATTGCACAAAGTATCCTGGAGTCACCGGTGCATGTTAGATTGTACACAGTATCCTGGAGTCACCGGTGCATGTTAGATTGTACACAGTATCCTGGAGTCACCGGTGCATGTTAGATTGTACACAGTATCCTGGAGTCACCGGTGCATGTTAGATTGTACACAGTATCCTGGAGTCACCGGTGCATGTTAGATTGTACACAGTATTCTGGAGTCACCAGTGCACCTTAGACTATGAACAGTATCCTGAGAAGTGAGTTTCCACAACTTAAGTTACAAATACACAATTACTTTCCAAAAACTGTTCATAAAATGCCACAAAGATGGAACACCTTTTGCTTCTCAACTTGCCGATCATGCGTGCACATTATAATTTTCATTCAAAGATAAACATAGTTTAAGTCATCCTCTGCTAAGTACAGTTTACTCATTTAACATTTTATCTATCTTACCATTACCATACACAATATCTGACCACTAGTTGGTCAGCCATCCTTCTGTTTGCTTTTAAAATTTTAAACTTTACTTCAACTTTATTCTAGCACTACACCTGTCTTTACACACACTATATCCTTAAATCCCTGGCTGTTGGAAAGATCAATCGCCTGCATGCTAGATTTATCCTGAATTAACACAAAATTAAGCATCTGAAAATCTTTGTTATTCATTTGAAAATTTTCAAGTATCCCCATCATTTCCTAACATCAATTTTATTAATCAACATTCTGATGAAGCTGCAATATACCAGCTATGTCAATGTATTAATGAAAATTACCCTTTCGTTGCTAACTTGATTTCTACAAAATTTATCGACCAATCAGTACTTTTCATACACTCCATAAAAAAAAAAAAACACTTAAAAAGCTACTTAAACTACTTTAATCAATTCTTACCTGGGTAGATTGTTCCCCCAATGATCCTACCCAAGGGATACCAGGCCCTGTCATCAAACCAGTTGTGAAAGCTATAAAATCCTTCTTCCGCCAGGAAGCGGGTTGTGCGATAGTTGAAGTAAGGATCAAACTCGTGGATTACACTTTCAAACCGCAACACGGAAAACAGACGAGTCGAAAAAGCTAAAATAAAAATGTTTTATATCATCTAAAACCAAGTAACTAGTTTTTATCAGTGAAACGAAAATATCATATTATGTACAGTTCAGATTTTCAGAAATCACAGCAAGTTGAGATAAATATTATCACTTAATAAATGCTACATAGATAAGGTAGGTCAACACAACTTAGTAGCATCATATACTTGGATTATTACAAAAATTATTTCTCAATGGAGAAGTTTCCAAAACCATTTAAAACTAAAATTGATATGTTTAGAATGAAATGGTCGGTGTTATTTTTAAATTAATCTGTCCTGATTTCTTGCACTTTCTCATGCATGATGTAAATCGTTTATGTTGATGCCCTTTGATCCTTGACTGTAATCATATACACATTTAGAACTGTAATTTAACCCTTTGAGTGCATAAACAAGACACACAGTGTGACTTGCAGCCAAAAAAAACAACCTGCAGGACACACTGTGTGTTATTAACAGGAGTTATAGTTTAGTGATATTCCACCTTCTATATCTTGGACAGCAGTAATCCAAACTATTACATATTTTCAGTGAATGTGCTCTACTATACTCTTAATTCATACACTAAATTTCAAGGCAATCCATTAAGAAATATCTGAGATATAGCATCTCCAATTTTGATTGAGTTTCTTCCTTTTTCTTTTTTTTCAATAGTATGAAAACCTTATTTGGTAGAAAAACACACTTAACTTTAATGGAATTTTTTAAAATTTGGTACACTGATAGATCATTTTAACCTAAAATTAGGAGTCTCATTTGGTATAAATATAAAACTACATGTGCAAAGTTATTCAATAAAAACTGCTCAAATTTAATTAAAATTTTTGTGCATGCCTACACAAAAAGTCATGTGAGCTATCAGTCTAAGATTTTTGCTACAGCATCATCTACGAGTAAAAGTGGATCGTTTTAAGTCTTTTGTCATTTGGATTAAAGACGGCTGAATTAGAGCAGCAAAACTATCAGGTGAAAGGACGTGCAGATACATAAATATTGGGTAGGTCAAGCAAACTAGATTAGCAGTTTCTAGCTCATGTTTTCGAAATAATCATACAGATGGACGGTTATTATTGATTAT
The DNA here is from genome assembly GCF_000517525.1 of Limulus polyphemus. NCBI lineage: Eukaryota > Metazoa > Arthropoda > Merostomata > Xiphosura > Limulidae > Limulus > Limulus polyphemus. Next base: position 82,466 of record NW_013668865.1, on the reverse strand, counting down.
TCATTACCAACAAATTGACTAAATTATCCTAATTAAAAGAGCGTTTAGAATCACATGATATTAGCTTAAGCAATTACCATGGCGTAACTATAAAGGAAGCTATTAACATTGTTCTAGAGAGGAAAACTACCACCACATATTTTAAAGAATCTGGTTGGTTCTATAAAGTAAAAGTAATTTTTCTATCATGTAAAGATTTTTTACAAGTCGGGAAAAAAGACTTACTCAGATCAAATTATTATTTCGTTTACCACAATGAACATATTTTATTATTATGTTTGTTATGTCTGAGTTCTAGAACGATTGGTCTAGAGAAATCTATAGCCAGTGGTTGTCAACATTTTAAGCATAACAAAATGTAACCCAATTTCACTGAAAATGATTCACTTATGTAAAAGTACATATGATGTTTTGTGAAAAATTTGAACGTGATGGAGAAAAATGGATTTCATTTTTGGATTCAGAGTTCAGGAATTAATGTAGAACATGTCAAGATTTCAAGAATATAAAACTATATAACTGATGCAGCACTCTGATCATCTTGGAAGTATCATCAATGATTGATGCAGCATCCTGATCATCCTAGAAGTTATACAAGTTCTCAGCTACATGGACAAGCTGTCTACATCAGCACTGCACTTGATTATGTTGACCTTGTACTGTTCACTCCATTTGCTGAGGAGTCAAGGTCATAAAGTAAAATTGGCCTGCACTTGTGTTACATCTTCTCAAGGAATCAGCTTCTAATGATGCTCAAGCAGAGGTGATTCAAAAGCACCTACAGCTTCATTGCATTAACCAGCACCTTGTCAACTGGGTTGTCAGTTATGACAAAACAGAACCTTGTATTCCAAAGAGACAATGTAAACCTGGCTATGAATTGGTCGATGGTGGAGGCATCAAATGCGAGCTTATCACATCTTAAGGACAACCCAGATCCCAAAGAAACATTCTTCTCAAATAGCTGTAGAAATCACATTTAAAGGGACATCAAAATGTCATAAGCAGATGACATGAGCATCTGAACATATGAAATTGTTAGGGCTAACAACATTCAAGATCTCATCAATGCTTTGAAAGTTAAGGTTTCCAGAAAATGATCTGGGCATTCAAACAACCATGAACATTCTTTTAAACCTTCAGAAATACCTACAACGTGATTGTGAATTGTAATAATACACCAATCTAATAATCAATGCTGTGAGTGACCATTTTGGGAAAGTAAAATAAACAGAGGATGGGACTGTTACAGAACCTGTAATCATGAAGACACCCTTACAGTGGCTATGATGGGGAATTCTTTCAGTCAGCATGCAATCTTCTTGACATAACTACAGTCAAATATAACTAGACTGAGCAAACTCTGCTGCAATTTTTCCAGTGTCAAATGTTGCAGTTGAGAGAGCATCCTTTCTACAGAAGAGGATAAAAATGGGTTGCAGAAGTCATCCGAGCAAAGACAAAGTGACAAGCTTGAAGAGGATATTAACAACTCTGAATTTGAAATGATCAGCAGCCATTTTCTTATAGACTAGGGAAAAGTAACAATACGTGAAGTTGTGAAAATAATTGACAAGACTGACTGTGTTCGTTGTTTTTTGGTGTGAAACTTTCATTCATGATTTCAAACAACTGTGCCTCGTGTGTTTGTTGGAAACCTTAAGTGGTTTTTTTGGTATGGTTTTTATGCGTTCTCTTTAGTCTAGATCTGTCAGTTTAGTCTTATGTAAGTTCACACACACTCACTTTTATCATACCTATTTTTCAGCTATACTAAGAATTGAAATGGGCAAAACATTTTAATTTGAATATGACTGTTTAAAAAATATAACAAATATGACAATTTTTGACAACAAATAAGTATACAATTTTTTCGTTTTTTTGCTTATTTAAAAAACAAGGCCACTAAATAAATGGAATCAGTTTGTTTTTTTTTATCATATAGGCTTATTTTTTCCCTCTGTAATTACTTGTATGCACTTTAAAATTGATACGTATCAGACAACAATGATGATGTTTTGTGTCAGGAAACAGATTTCTTAGTGGAAATGTTACACAGTGAGATCGATTCTCTTACCAGCTGTGCACACACACAAAAAAACTGCATTCTTCATCTACTTACATAGTATAGCAGCCATTGAAAGAATTAACATCTTCAGAAGCGTGTCCTGCTTCTCCGGAGACATCTGAATTAGCCATCCTTTCTTCTTATATTGAACTCCGGTGGATGACATGATTGATAACTGAACAAAAATAATAATAAGTAGTAGTACAGTGAAGGCATAAAAGAATGTTTAACACCTCCTTAAACTATGTAAATATGGTCAGAAGCTGAAGTTTCTTACTAACACGTACATCTGTATGTTTGGATAAGTATATTCCAAAATAAAATTTTCTTTTGAAAAATTATAGACATGCTTACTGCTCATTTTAACATAGAAAATTTAATTTAAAACATATGGTACTGGCAAGATGAAAGTAGAGACGTTTAAAATATGAATATGTCAAAGTTACAAGAAACATCCAATTCTATGAAAGATGTCTTCACTTGTTGTATTTGTATTTTCTGCTAAAAATTACAGATATTACAAATAATATTTTCTTTGAGAAAAAAGTTATGAAATTAAATTTTCACACAAGGAGTTGTAAGCCCAAAGCAACAAGCAAGGTAATAAAGGGTTAATCAGTCATTTCTGATCCTCAAACAATGAAAAATACATAACACTTTATCTAATATTAACATTTTCCTTGACTGAAAATGTATTTCCAATAGAAACTCACTTCCGTACATACAAAAGCACAACTTCAAGATTAAAATAACTAATCCATGTACGGACATGAGTGATCATATCAGAATTTAATCATTCCTGCCTGTAAATAAAACAATTTTAATAACCCAAAATAATATTTATCACATCATCAGAAAAACTATTTTAAAAGTGTCACAACTACACTTAAAAATAAATCTGGATACAGATTTTACAAAATTAGACATTTTGCTTTTAAAACTTGAATCATCATTCCATACTTTATAAGATACGTTTTAAAACAGCCTATCCCAGCTTCTCACAATTCTATAAACCTACATCACATCACTTAATATTCTTCAAGGCTCCAGCAAAAAAAAAGAGTGCATTGTTCTGATTTCTTTCTATTGTTCACAGTATTTAATGGCCAGTGTCACTGTGGTAAACCCTATTTTGCAATATAAGCTTCCTATAATAGGAAGATTAAAGAACTTACAAGATCTACCAATAGCCTTTTTCTCATTTACGATAACCTTAACCTTCCTAAACTAATACAGATCTTAAGCTTCACACCCAGATCCTACTCCATTTCCACAAAACCTATGTTTTTCTAAAACAATGGGTCATTTATTTAGCATTTACATAGAGGAAGGTCAAGGAAAGATCAAAGAACAGTTATAAAAGTCAAACACAGATATTACCATCAGAAATCTGAAGAGGTAGAGGAAGGAGCCACCAGAACAGATCAGAGGTTAGTCAAACAACCAGGAGATGATTAAAGACCTATGATGTAATTAAGGATGAACATAGCAATAAAATTATAAAGAACAAAAACAAATTAGAGAGGTGGAAATCATATTTTTAAGATATATTAAACGAAAATGATCCTGTGTATCTAAATCAAGAAGAATTACATGAAAAGCCACCTACAGATATAACATATATAGATAGAGAAGTTGTTGAGACAATTAAGACTTAAAAATAATAAAAGTCAAGGAAATGATCTGATAACTGTAGAAATGTTCACAGCATTGAGGGGGGGGGGAGATCGGATTAGCAAGACTTCATGATCTGATTATGCTCATCTTGGAATCGGGAAGTTGCATGAGGGTCAATCAAGGAAATAGAGTGGTTTGAGGTAAGGACTGGAGCTAGGCAGGGTAATGTTCTATCACATGTCTCGTTCACTACTGTAATGGATTGGGTTATGAGAAAAGTTGATCACAAAAATGGTAGTATTTAATGGTTAAATAACACTTTTGAAAAATCTAGATGTTGATGATATATGTTTGTTTGTCATGCCATACAAACAATGGCTAGAATGATGAAGTACAGGCACACGAAGCTCCGAAGATTGACTTAACAATTAATACTGGTAGAACAAACACAATGAAGTTGGAGACAAATGGTTTCACTAGGGGGAAAGCTTGTTCTTTGTGCACAAAATATTCTTTTAGTTGTGGTATAAAGTTTATAAAGTGTAAATGCACTGCTGTGTATTCAGAGTAATTAATAGCTATGTGACCTACCTAGATTACTTACATATAAGGCTAGGTATGTAGAGTTTTTAATGAATCTGATGGCTGTGTGGGGTATCTCGGCAACTGCGAGGTTAAACCTATACCTCAACCAACACTGTTACACAATACCCACCAAATACCTCTGGTGAAAAATACACTTTGAGCCAAATGGTCCAATTAAAGATGACAAATTGATCGAATTATCTAGTAAGAGACACCAAATCTAGCAACACTTTCAAAACCTGGATATTGAAGGCACGTATAAAAACTCAACAGGGTGACGGTACTAGTACTCTTAAGTGTCTATAAACAAACGAAGATATTCATGCACAAAACCTTAACACATAAACACTGCTGTCTAAGATAGGACTCTGAAGGGTGACAGATCTATTCCCTTTGCAATGCATACTATTACCTATACCCCTCCCGTATGCATATGGTGGTGTCATCTATACTTCTCTACTCTTAATTTCATTTTTACATAGTTTAATGAAGTTTAAAAGCTTCCCACACACATTACTGTTTTAATTATATAGACTGCAATTACACAGAGCATTCTATCTACCATTGTCAGATTTGACCTGGTCTCCAGTTCATATTGCTACATTAAAATAACGGACCTTCGATTTCACAACAATTTTCTATGCAAATACTACATTCACTATTTGTGTGGATTTGTTATGGCACTATATAACTTAATTATAAATTACTTCAACATTGGATAGTAGATTTCAATCCAGTAATTACAAATGACACTTTTCTCCTCTGCAGATCTACTAAGAACTTTTTACATTAGATATATTTAATCATATGTACACATAACACAACTTCTAATAAGGGATATTCCACCAGCACTATGAAAAAAAGGCTTTAGAGTTCAGAACCCATTTTCTCTGGAGCATTGAAGAATGAGGAGGGGGCTACTTGATTAAAGATTAAAATGTTAGTGATGGAATGAAAAGATTAGAGCAAAAACATTACAATTAAGAGGTTTAGGCTTTGAAAGCCTCAATGCTGATTTCTTGGTCTGATTTTTTTAGTTATAACCTTACGGCTGGTACATGCAGTTGAATCCCTTTACAATTTTATTAGATAGTTAAATGAATATCACTCTAACAATTTAACCCCCCACAAACCCGAGATTTTCCTTCACCTCTAGGCATAACAAGTTGTTTGAAATTAAATGGACAATACTTTCACATCTCTAATCAGTAACTTATGTCCACACTGTGACATCAAATATAACGATATTACCAGAAAACGAGCACTTTCAACCAGTTTTTCTATCAGTTTAGAATCAGTAATGATGTTATCATTTTGTAAATAGAAAAAATACACTAACAGCATGACAAAAGATAATAGAAAAAAAAATGTGTAAAACCACTATATTTTCAGATATTATACACTTTATGATCATCATGAGAAGGTAGGTTTACATTTCTGATCCAAAGTTCAAGTGTATAAAACCATTATTTGACAAGTTTTGTATATGTGTGTGTCAATTTATAATTGGAGAACCACTGGACCTACTTTCACCAAATTTTGAATGGATACAGGATAGTCCAACTCCGAGACTTATGAAGTTATATTCCCATGACCAAGTACGAGTGATCTGAATTACGTTTGATGTTGATAATGATACCGATAAATGTATATTGTAATTTGACTCCCCTTATGTCCCCCTCCACGAGTCCCTATGTTACTTCGTACGTTGAACGGGTGCGTCAGATAATATATTATAATTACAGATACAACTAAAAATATGCTTTTCTTTATACAAATATAAAAATCATTTAATTTTCTCTTTTTTTAAAATCAGAATTCGTCTATTCGCTTGATTGTTTCGATGTTTGATAACGTTCCAAGCTTTCGAACTTACTATAACATTACACTCAAAGTCAATCTAAAACTTTAATTTATAAACGTTATAACGTAAAAAGAAAAGTCAATTTACTAGGCCTAACTTAACTTTGTATGTCTAAGCTTGTCTTTGCCGTTAAAATTTTAACAACAAAACTGTATCTTATGATATGCTAGCAAGGAAAGATGAAGTGAATAAAAATTGCATAATTACATATCATAATAGCATTTTAATTACTTTTGTAATATTTACTTACAAGTTACAATCACTATTCCTAAGCCCACGTCAACTAAATTCGTCTACTCGTGACTTCTTCCCAACCGGTAACCGTTCAACTACACGTGGCAAACTACATAGCATGTTGATGCTGTGATCAAAGGTTGCCGGAGTAAAGATAAATTATTTGTAAATATTTCCATATTAATAATTTCCTGTGTTTGAATACGTGCATTGATTTTGAAAATACCAAATTATATTTAAAAACAGACAAATCACAAGTTTAATGTGTCCCATCCAAAAATAAATAAATGCACTAACCTCCCAAATGGGTGCACTTATCGAATACAAATACTAGTAAATAATATAGAACATTAAATAATACTGTCCCCCCCCCAATACTTTTTGAGCAGTATACGTGGTGAAAAACACTACAAGATTCCCAGAATTCAAAGAATATAATACTTTCCATTAAAATGAGTTGCATACTACCTTTTTTTGCGATTTTCTTAATGATAGTACTCAAAACTACATTTCAAGTTTTTTGTTTTTGTTTGTTTGTTGTTATTGTTGTTTTTGGTTGTTGTTCTTTTTACTGCTTAGTACCCTTATAAAAAGTAATTTACTTACTTAAACTTAAGTATTCATAATGGTTTTTCAAACATCATTGTTTTTTAACATACATGGACCGTACCCCTTGCATTGGTGATCAAAGCAGCAGACATGAAAAGAACTGAAATCATCACCGTCAAGTTGATTATAATAACGTTCCAAAGAGTTAAATAGGAATTATGATTACAGAGGGAGAACAAGTAACGAGATTTCTCCTAATGAAAACAGTGCTTGCCGTATTTTGGATAAATACTGCAGTACGATAAAATGAAAGATATTTCCACCTTGTTAATTAAAAATGAATTTTTTTTAAATTGTGAAACTACGTTCCAGCTAAGACAGAACAGTCATTAATTTATGTGGCCAATGATTGAAAGGAATGAGCTATCTGTGCCCTGCCTTCTGTAGGTATTGTAACCCAACATTTAGCATTATAAATCCATAGGCTTACAGCTGAACCGCTGGGATCTTGATTGACAGGAAGTAGTGTTCCTTGCTTTCTGAGCTATTTGGTAGTGATGTTCACTAGAATACCAGCTAGGACGACTATTGGGTTGAGAAACCAGTGACTGAAAGAAAGTTACACTTATTTACTTCCTGAGCATTAATGTGATTTTCCAAACAAAATCTCATTGGAGAAGTACCTGTTCTTCTGAACCTGGTGCAGGGTTTCTCCTGTATACCTTTATCAGAATAGTATCAGTTTTCCAGAACCTACTTCAGGGTTTCTCCTGTACACACCCTTATCTAATTGCAGCAATTCTTCTGAACATGCTGCATGGTTTCTCCTGTACATCCTTATCATAATATCAGTAGTTCTTCTGAACATGTTGCAGGATGATTTCTCCTGTATGTCACATTTACTGGAGTTGCAACAGTTCTTGCAAACTTGAGGTGGGGTCTCTCCTGTATGTAACTACTAGAAAAGTCATTGGTTGTGCCACCAGTACCTGAGAGGATTTAGCAACCCTTGTTTTCTGAACCTCTGAGAGACAATGTAAGATAGTGTGTATTGCATTACATTGTATAATTACCACTCGTGTAGTAATTAGAACAGCTAGTTGGTTGGAATATCATTGACTGAGAGAGATGTTGCACTTCCCTCTTCTTACTGATGCTAAAGTGATCTTTCGAGCAAAGATTGCCACTCTTATCAGTGAAGTGACAGTTAGTTGGAAAACACCACGTAATTCTCCAGAGAGCAAATGCTCTACTGTCGAAATGATGTGTTAAGTGTTTTTCACTCACAAAAAAGAAACCTATCATTCTATAGGTATTTGAAGAACGTGCAACATTCCGCCACAATTTAATTCTTCGTATTGTTAGCCGACACAGGGCAGCTGGTACATAATTAAATAGAGTTTTTTAAACACTGATGAGGAGTGGAATTCTCCGAAACTAGTCTGGCTAACAGACACACCCCAATGAAAGGACAGACAATTCCAAACTTTTACTTGTTGTTAAACAATTGTTTAAATAACTCTATTCAAAAATGCTCAACTGTGGTATAATTCTTCCGTGTGAAGCAAAGACATTGTGTCCCGAACAAGTAGATTGATATGTAAGGCACCAAGAAAATGAAAGTTTTCATAATAATGTACGAAATGTGGTTCAGACAAATTCTGCTAGGAAATGTTTGTGCAAACAATGAAAATCTGTTGATTCTCATCACTCACAAATGGCAACATATTAGTAGACCATCACTGTCACAAGACAATTTATTGAAGAGACCTGAAATTATTAGTATGATAATGGTGCATGTGCTTGTGGTGATCTGCCAGAAGCTACCAGTGTATATGAATATGTGAGTAGCTTGGATGCTTACGTAGGTGAAAATATGCATTTTTATATCGTGTGTGTATGTGTGGTGTGACATGTGTGTATAAAACTTTACACAAAATCATTCCTGTGTAATGTCCAACACAAGGTGAAACAAAACATGAAGAACACAACTAAAGGGCAACCTATGATTGAGAATATGAGAATTCTATCAGGGTGCTAAGGGTGTGTATAAAGTTAACTGTGAATATCGGCCTCATAGGCATTAATTGAAGCAGCAGCGACATTGCCGGTTTCGTTAATGCAGAAAGGAGATTCTTTCAGTTTTACATTGAAATGTTCAACAGGTATTGGCTTTGCAGAAGAGATGAGAGTAACATATTGTTACGTCTCCGTTTGTTAATTGATTTTTCCGTAACTTTGTTCCGACGAAATTTTAACGACACAAGTATTTACTTAATAAAACTGGTTTATTCTTTCCGAATATAACTTTACCGATACACTCAACTTCAACAATCGCGCTAAAACAAACGCTATATCAACGAACGTTAACTTCAACAATACGTCTCTCTCTCTGACTGCAGTTCAATTACTCATTACCTACACACACATTGTCCCCCTCTTTTATATACCCGACTACCCTATATCTAGTAAGAACTAGAACATTCGCCAAATTACAGGATAATTCTAGAAAGTAGAGAGCGTGAGAATCACATGATCTCGATGACGCAACAATATGCTCCTGCTACCTTGCATGAAAAAAATAATTTACACTGTGTTTCACAAGCTTTAGCCGGCAGTGTTTCAGTTGTGCAGTATTGAAATGCAAATAAGTGAAGTATAATTATGTGGGAAAAGTGAAATTCATAAACAGTATGTCTGAGCATGACATATAAACTTGGGGTAATCAAATTTTTTACTCGCTATGAAGAAAAATTCTGATTGTGCAAATTGAAATATTTCTAAAGATTCAAAATTCTGAATATGTTCTTAACATAAATCAGTACAAGCCTAACTCTGCATGCAAATGTGAGCGGCATCTCTTGTCTGACGTTAGCTTGTTGCTGACCAAACTTGCTAGGGAGAGGATACATGGGTGATAATAAATGCTTATGGTCAGAGAAATAGGTATTAGATCTATATCATTCACTAGTGTGGATACTCTCACTCCTCATTTCTTTCCTATTGGTTCCAGGCTCTGTAGGTAAACAACCAGATGGCAGTGGGGTACAGGATTGTTGCAGTCCCTTGTGATGTTTGATACTAATTTAGAAGTAGCTAAGGTTTTGGTTGAGCTTGTGATCCAAGGTGCTTGCATCAATCACAGTCCACAGGTAGTATTAATCATGTTCTATGTGCTGAATACATATTGTTGCGTCATCGAGATCACATGACTACAGTGACGCCACGTTTCTAGAACTATCCCGTAT
>NW_013668865.1:67184-71407 GCF_000517525.1 Limulus polyphemus | reverse complement strand
CGGTTATTACATCCACGGTGTAAAAAATTAATTCACGCTCCGTAGCTAGTAGGAAAGTGATCTATTTCAATTACCTAACACTTTATTACTAACAAGCATCCTTATTGGTGTCCATAAACTAGTCTATTTATGTCGGGTACTTCGCTGTTACCATACTGCATGCACATATACTAGCTGACGTACCAGTTCAACACACTCCCATGGAGACTCTACGAGTATAGGCCAGGTTTAGTGATAATCAATCCAGCAATTTGCTATTTATAAACGCTGTCAAATTGTGGCTTATTGAAGATTTATTTATTAGTTTATCTTAAGGTGTCAGTCATGTCACAACTAAACATCAACAAATATTTTACATTAACTAAACATGTTTATTATATCATCATTTTTTACACGTAATTTTACAACAATTATTAAAAAACAAAATTAAAACACTTTCTTTTTTTTTCATATTGTACTTCTTTCCAAAATGTGTTCCTTGGTTTATTTCTCTTTTATTCAGATTGATTTATCATATACCAAATTTAAAGTATAGGGTACAGAGCTGTCTGTTTTTAATTTAGATATTAGCTGGTTGGTCTACATAGAATATTAATAACTAGGGATCACTCTATGGTTTTTCATTTTCAATGTGTGTGCAAGGAACTACTTTTAATATTTATTCATAAAAAATTTATGCAAGAGAAGTATACAGCTTATATCAGAGTTGCAGTTGTTAAAAGTGACATCTATATACATGTATGTTTATCAACACCCAATAAAAATCCTTCTTTGTACTGTTGTTTTGTCTGATAGCTAAAACTTACGTTTTAGTCCTAGTACTTCAATGGTATTAACACATTTCGTAACAAGTGATTTTATACAACAAAAGTAGTTTAAGTTATTTAATTATACAAATAGTAAACTACTAATGAACAGAAACAAATATTCAAAACTAATTAACTAGAAATAATGGCAACCAGATATTTATTTTCTCAAAATATAGATAAATATGTAATAAAAAAGACAAAACAAAGTTAAACCTAAGATGAATGACACAAATTTTAAGTTAAAATTCGATTTTAGGGTTACTTCGGCAACTGCAGTTTCTGCAAGTTACACTGGTGGAAGGATACATCAAATCATAGAATGGTAAAAAAATGAATCAAAGCTGGAAGATCACCTCAGACAAACATATCAGAATTCTCTTAATAAACCTAATAGGTTAAATTTACAGTATCAAGTAAGATGAAACAGTGAAGTAACTCTGGAAATATTCCTAAAATATTTTGCTATTTAGTATTAAAGCACGGTACATTTCAGATACACTTTGTCTGCCACAAGCTACTTCTAATGAGGCCTTTTTAGTTGAACGTCATAAGCTTTGATATGTAGCACAGAGCAAGCAAAGTTTACATTATCAAGCAGACTGGTTGCTCTAAAGCCATACTGGAAGTTAAGAGTGAAATGTTTAAAAATGTTAAGCCTTAAAGTGCTGTTTCACCATTATACACCACACAAATCCATGAATTAAATTTGTAGTTTAACTCAACAAAAATATTTCTTCATAAAGAAAATATTTTAACTTCCTTTGGTATATTCATTTCAACACAATGATAAAAACCTTTGACATATAAATTAGCTCTTTTTTTATTTCTATCAAATTAGACAAGAGAAAAATTAAAAAAATAATTATGTTGACTTGGATAGGCAAATAATAATTTTCTTTGTAACTTCTGTTAGATTTTCTTTACAACATACTTTTAATACCCTTAACTTAAAATGATATAAAATTAAGACCATATATTCCAAACACAAATGATTTTTTCTTGAGAAAACATCTTTTATACATGGTTTGGCATTATCAAATTATTCTCTTAATAAATACATACACAAAAGAGCCAGTGTTAAATTGTGTTACACATGTCTGGCAAAGATTTATACAAATCAGTCTTCTTAACTGCATACTATATCCAAAGACTGAGATTAACAGTTAGGTTAACAGCAAGTACACAGTTTTCTTCAATATACATAGTGTTGTACCAAGCACAAAAATTAATGTAAATGTATAACATTTATATATTTATACATAAACAAATCACACAGATGTACAAATATGGACATATCATACATATACTACCAACAAGGTATGTTCTTATATATCCAACTAACTATGTAATACGTCTTCTTTATCATAACGTTTATTTTGGTCTTGGTTTTGAGAAAATAACTTAAAGCTTGGCCACAGATGTTCTAAAAGTCTTTTAAAACTATGATATTATCTTGAACTAAGAAGCTGAGTACTACTTGCCCAGCTTCCAGATCCAAATTTTTAAATAATCCATAAATATAAGTAGCAAACACCGAGTAATTATTGCATTAAAACTAGTAGAGGAATATGACAGAGATCTCTGGACTAAGTTGAATATTCAACTGTCCAAAATGCTGGGCAACAAAATTACGTTGCAGTTTGCTTGCATGTTCACCACATCTGAGCCAATAAATGGTGTCCATTTGCCTTCTGTGCTAACAAGATTTTTAATTGTTTTTAACTTTCTTTTCTTTTTATACAGATTATGTTTAACATCAGTTTATCATGTACTTAAGAAATTAAAACTGTGATGGACATTATCAAAATGATGATATATTAGTTTTGTTATTCATAAATAAGGTTATAAAAATTCTTTACATTAAAGAGAAATTAATAATGTTTGAGTTAAACTTAAAAAAATATACAAAAAAATTCATAACACAATTTTATTTTTATATCCAGTGTTAGTGAATATTTTATTTTATTGTTTTAATGGTTAACTTTTTATTTTTAGGCCATTTCCACTCGCTGGACGACAAGTTAGTGAACACAATCCCAAGTTTTGAGTGAAGTGCATGAACATTTTTAGGTCTACATACACAAGTTAGAAGACACAAATCCTCTCAGAAACACTGGTTGAGCACTTAATATTTGCACAAGTCAATTTATTACTCCAGTATGTATAATCAGATCAAAAATCACACAACACACTTGACAGAGCCAGCTGAATTCAAATTCATAAAATGCTATTGTAATCACAAAAAATGTCGTACTTCATTGTTTCTAACTTTTGAAATGTTTATCACAGAGAAATACACATATATATAAAAATGACCATGAAACGTTTCAACCAACTACTTAGGTCCTCATCAAGCAAGATAAAATACAAATGTCCCCTCTTTTAAATATAACACAGTTCTCCTATGTACTGAATTTGTTTTAAAGCAACGTATAATAAATATAAACCACTTTATAAATAGGATGTTTAGACAAAATAAAAATAATATATATATATATATAGTAATAATAAAAACAAAAAAGCAAAGGTTTCTAATCTTATTTCTTTGTTCCCATAGATACTGTTTGTTAAATGTTTTTTCTACACGTGAGTATAACATTATTTTAATCTTGTATTCTCTAATGTATCAAATTATCTTATTTTATCTTGCATGATAATGCCCTAAGTAGACTGTCGAAACATTACATGGCCATTTTTATATATACGCGTGTATTTCTCTTAAAATGCCGTTTTGATTATTACTGCTCTGTATTGTTCCAAGATAAGTTTCTATTCACTCGGCCCTTTAAAATGCAAGACAGTTTTACTCGTTACAGCGAGAATGCTTCTATAACTGAAGGTACACAATCTATATCTTACTCTTGTTTAGGACTTCAAAATATCAGAAATTCTCGTGGTAAGACTTTCACTGAAAGAGATGTTTGTTTCGAAGAGAATATTTCTAGGTTCCAATATGGTAACACAATATGTTAATTGAATCAGTAACTAAATTATCACAACTGATTACCACAATCATCTGGAATGTTGTTACATAACGCTTACTAGTTTCTAAATAAATCTATAGCATACTAAATATGCAGGTAGCCATAACCAGTGATACACACCAGCATTTTCTTCAAATAATACACACACAAGTTAAAAACATACTATCATCTTACAATCCTTCCTCGTACAGTAAATACATCAGTTTCCTTAAAATAAAGATACGATTAATCACATGCTACAATTACTTGGAGAGAAGTTCTAAAAGAGACTGACCTTTGTAACAATTGATGTTTTAAGTGACTGTAAATGTACATTTCTAATGAGCTGCAACCTAGCTTTGAATCACAACTACTTATATATATATATATATATATATATATATATATATATATATATAAGTATCGTACCTATTCGTTACGTAATACTACG
>NW_013668865.1:58272-66184 GCF_000517525.1 Limulus polyphemus | reverse complement strand
TTACGTAACTACGTACGTAGTTTAGTTTAGTTACGTACGTAAGTAGTACTATTACTTATTATAGTAGTCGTCACCTACTACTAGTATACTACTACTACTATATATATATATATATATATATATATATATATATAACTACTTATATATATATATATATATATATTATGTACGTAATTATATCCTCAAAAGTAGGTCTTAATTACAACCTGAAGAGAAATGTCAGTAATGTGTAAGCAGTATGTGAATAAAATAACTAATGTAGGAGAAAATGAGAAAAATAAACTTTTTTTTTTTCAAGGTGAATATAAACCTTAAACATGCACTTCTATTACTGTTTTTATCCTAAATAGAACTTACAATACAGATATAGTATTAATTTATTTCTTTATGTAAAATGGTAAAAAAAAGGTACCATAATAAATACATCATCTGGGATCATAAAACATATATGTATTAATCGTCATAGCATTAATGTTTTTACAATAATGGTTCGATACAAATAGTTGATAAAAGTCTTAAGTGTTTTTCTACAAGCAGATATTTTGTCATCAAATAAATTAAGGACGTATTACAACCTACGGTATTGATTTTGAAGATAATATAGAGAATTTGTACAGATAGGTTTGAATGGCATCTTTCCTGATCTGCTCTGAACTAAAACCTAAGCCATGCCTGTGAGAAAGAACACCATCTAAATGAACTAGTTTGACATTATATCAAAATGTTACTCAGCTTACATGGATATTTGTGCTGTGTGTTGATCAATGCATTATTTAATAGCCACACAAAGATCTACGCACTCGACATTCATATAATAACCACAACAAAAACCCATTGTTGCTACTTCAACAACAAGATAAACACTTCCTTACTACAACAATAGAATAACATTCTTGAAGTGTAATAATAACTCTTTTTGTATTTTTATATTCATGCTGGTGAGGATATGAAATATGGTATTTTTATATGTGGTCATCTTATTGTAATTCTCAAACCATTTAAGTGATTATATAGCATACCTAATAAACTATTAGTGAATCTCTAGTAAAAAAGTCCCATTGCTTGAATGAACAGTGACTCTATACTGTATAGTTACTTGAATTACAGGCATTACAGATCCTAGTTAATTGAAGTAAAATGGGTTATACCAACCAACAATGACTGTAGTACACCAAGCATTACATCAGTGACTCTGTAGTACACTAAGTGTTACATCAAACATCAGTAACTCTGAAGTACACCAAGTGTTACATCAAACATCAGTAACTCTGAAGTACACCAAGTGTTACATCAAACATCAGTAACTCTGAAGTACACCAAGTTTTACATCAAACACCAGTAACTCTGAAGTACACCAAGTGTTCAATCAAACATCGGTAACTCTGAAATACACCAAGTGTTACATAAAGCATCAGTAACCTTGTAGTATATCAGTGGTTATGTCAAGCATCAGTAACCTTGTAGTATATCAGGGGTTATGTCAAACATCAGTAACCTTGTAGTATATCAGTGGTTATGTCAAGCATCAGTAACCTTGTAGTATATCAGTGGTTATGTCAAGCATCAGTAACCTTGTAGTATATCAGTGGTTATGTCAAACATCAGTAACCTTGTAGTATATCAGGGGTTATGTCAAACATCAGTAACCTTGTAGTATATCAGTGGTTATGTCAAACATCAGTAACCTTGTAGTATATCAGTGGTCATGTCAAGCATCAGTGACTGTAGCACACCAAGTGTTACACCAAACATCAGTGACTGTAGCACACCAAGTGTTACACCAAACATCAGTGACTGTAGCACACCAAGTGTTACACCAAACATCAGTGGCACTATAACACATCATCTTTGTTTCAACCAACAGTGAATACAGTACTTTAAGTTACATCAACCATCAGTGAAGCTGTAGCACATAACACCAACAATGACCACAGAAAATCACGAGTTACACCTATAAATATGATTCTATAATAAAGTAATCAACCAATGTTGACGGTATACACTTTGAGCTGTATTAACCAACAGTGACTACTCTATAGGAATTATTTGAGCTAAACAGCATATCACACTATCATCCTATTTAATCTTTACATCTTTAAAAAAGACATGGAATGAAAATGTTTACAACAAAACAGAAGAATAGTGTGTTAGAATTAACACTTCAATGAAATTTAACACTAATGAAGGGTTTAAAAAACATGCATGTGAAACAATAATGAAGCTAATTAAATTACTCAAAGCAATACTGGTCGTACAAAGGTCCGAGAGAATTTAAACAGAACATGAAAGGAAAATGAAAAAGAAGTTAAAAAACCATCAGAGTGACATTGAAATTATGAAAAGTCGAGGAGGCTTAAAAAACGAATGAGTAAAGATCAAAATGCAACTTCATAAATTCATCAGGTCATACTGGTCTTACAAAAAAAGTTTATAAATATACACAATAAGTGGAATTTGTTTTTTATATATTTTCTGGTAACTGTGGCAACACACTTTACAAAATCTTAAACAACCTTAAACATATGTAGACAGTGTTTATTTATAGGCTCCATGGTCCACTCTTGCCTTTTCTCTTACTCTTCAGATGACAATTCAGGCTTCAAGGCGAGTCTTTCAACACCTACAGATGAACTCAGCTTGAAATTTCAATAATCATCAAAAAGTCTAGAAAATAAGCTAGAGGAGTCATATACATCTGTTTGGAAAAAGTCATATGTACATCCATTTTATAAAGATGTGTCCTTTCACTGCTGCTGTTCTTAAATGCTGTACCACATGAAACTTCTATGTCATATTCATCAAGCTAAGCTGTACTCAAATGTTTCTAATGGTTCTGTTTTCATATGGTAACAATTCTGTATACAGGATTCACATTTTGATGTCTATATGCATTTTGCCACAAATGAAGTATTTCTTTATAATAACAGTACACCTCTGCATCAAAAGATCTGTTGATGTTACAAATGATTGAAGATACAATGGGTTGATTTAAAGCTAGTCATTTCAATCAAAATATATTAATGAAGATAGCCCAATGTGTTCATCCACGGACAGGGTATTAAAGCTAGTGATTTCTTTTCATTTATTAAAATTACTTTTAAGTCTTTTACATTTTGAGCAAAGCTACACAAGGGCTATCTGTGCCATCCGTCCCTAATTTTGAAGTGATAGACTAGAAGGAAAGCAGCTAGACACCAACACTCACCACCAATTCTTATGCTGTTCTCACCAGATTGACTAGTGGGATTTGACTGTAACTCTTATAATATACCCATAACCCCAAGGTATAGAGTTTTTTTTTGTGGTAACAGGTGTGAACCATGGAACTTCAGATCCACAGAACAGTATACTGACCACTGGGTTGTACACCCTACATTTTAAAGTAATAGTGGTAATGTGGTTGAAGTAATTAATACCATCTAATTAAAGGACAAAATTTAAAATACATAAAATACATACAGTTTGATTTACTACTGATTATAGAAAAAAAAACCATCATACTTACCATTTAAGTCAAAAAATAAAAGATCTATAATGTTCAATTCAGTAATAATGCTGGAAAAATCATTAGACTTAAAACTTTACAAAAATAATCAAGAATACACCTATAATGTTCAATTCAGTAATGATTCTAGAAAAAACGACAATACTTAGTGTTTGAAATTTTACAGCAATTATTAATGTATTTAGCATTAGAAGTCTTTATTTTCCAAATCAGTATAAGTGTATTATGTATTTAAGTTATGTACAACTGTTCACATTAAACAGGAACTACACACAATGAAAATTTTAGAACCTTTGATACTGTATACTCATGGAAAAATAAAATTTTGTAACATTAAAAAAAATCAAATGTGGTAGTGTAATTCTATTATCTTACTAAATTACTTAATAAATTAATTAAGTATTATAATTAAACTAATTTACGAAATACAAATTATAAAGAACACACACTGCAATACTACATGGAAAAAAAAAGGTTACAAATGAAGATAAAAGTAGTTACATATCATTGTCAATAGTTTTAAAACAGGAATGTAATATCACCTTGTTCTGTCTTTTTTTTTTGGGGGGTGGGGGTATTTTTAAATTCTTCATCTTATGCCCATCATCTCTTTTCCAATACAAAACACAATGTTTTTTAACTATATTAATACAAGACAATAAGTTGTTCAATAGGAAAATAAGCTTCAATGTTGATCACGCAATTCCGCACATTATACAAATTCACACACAGTCTTCATAACTAGGCAGTGGAACAAGAGTGGTGAAACAGAAGACTTCTAGGTGTCTTGACTCGTGATCATATCAACCAAAATGTCCAGTAGATGGTAAACCAGGCATCTAATGAAGATAAAGTTAAGATGCAAATGATGTAATAGGCATGTTAACACATATTTGCCTCGTGTCAGAAAAGGTTATTACAGGTTCTGAGGTTACTTGCAGTGCAAACAGTGGCTGAAATATGTATAACCTATTCAAAAACCTATCTTAAATACACACAGTGTAGTGTATACTTATCTTGTATATATACACTTATAATCTATTCAGATCACTGTCAAATTACCACAATGTAAAAAATATTTAGTTTGACTATATACACTCATTTGTTCACACCAATATCTTAATGAACCACATACGTTCACACCAATATCTTAATGAACCACAGTGTACAGGTTCTGGTTGACTATATACACTCATATGTTCACACCAATATCTTAATGAACCACAACATAGCAAATACTTATGCACGTAACAAAACAGTGATCTCCAACTGTTAACACCATATGACTTAAGTGTCTGATAACCTGAGTGACGACATGCCTCTCTTTGATGTCTACTTTTTAGGTTAAAAATACCTATTGTAAACTTAAGTAAAAGTTCTTTGTATTCACTAGGATCCTTATACCAGCTTTTTACTTTGTTAACTAGTAAAACTATATTAAATAATCTTCAATGGCTATTATCACATTACTTGGTTTAGTGTATAACTCTGTAAATATACAAACTATTCAAATTATGTTTTTATTATCTTATAAAGTAAATAAAATATGTCTTATCCAATCATAATGAACTAGAAATCGATCTAGCCAATGCCAAATCAGAATCATTTGAAAATATCCAAATAAGGTCATTTGGGAGTAGAAAAGCAACATGTTCTCTGTAAATAACAAATTAAATTCTTCAACGGATGTTCAAAGAAATATGAATGAACAAAAGAAACCGAGTTACTTACCAAATCAGATATTTCACCAATTTTAAAATGTTATAAAATTAAACACTTCAGTTAATATATACTAAAAAAGTATTTAATTGTTTGTTGATAAGCACAAAGCTACACAATGGAATATCTGTGCTCTACCCATCATAGGTACTGAGACCAGATTTTAAATGTTATAAGACCAGGTAGGCCATGAATAATTAATATCAATCTCAAGAAATATTCACATTTGGGATTAAAAAAAAAAAGATTCATTAGCATAAATATGGTAACTAATAATCATATCATTTAATACAGAAATAAATTAATGGGTTTTTATAAATGATAAAAACATTATTAGATTAATTATTAGTTATTATTAATTATTAATAATTAATTTAATAAAAATACTAACACTCATTTCATTTCTTAATCTCAATACTTTCAAAACAATCAAATGAAAATTATATAAATAGTTAATATTCTTTTAGAGAAAGGGTAAGAAAGACCCTTAAAACAAGTTACAGGACTTGCAATCTGAAGTCTATTTGTGTCCATATCAAGTGCTTTTCAATCATTTAGCAAAAGCTAAGTAAATCCATCTATGCATATTCGTTATGTTTTAGTTCAATTAATCTAATACTACTGAATTAAGACAACCAACTGGCAATATCCAAATTACAACTTGGATATGCATATTATACCAATTCTCATTGTTTGTAACAGATTCATGTTTTACTTATCACTCTCTTCTTGAGTCTCCCAGAAAAAAAAAAACATCCAAATGTTCTGATCTTTTATGTCAGGTTTTAATAGTGAACTTGTATCTTCATGAATGTTCTATCTTATTGTAAAATTTAAAAATACAGAAATTGTCCATTCCCAAAAAAACCTAAAGTCCAAGTTCAGCTGCATATGAATATACAGTCCATGTCCCACTAACTCTGTCACTAATCATCTGTATGTTTGTCACAATGTGAAGATGATAGTCTATTGTAAGTTTCTTTCTGCCACTTGTATCTTAATTAGTAACTTTATGTTGAATATGTTGTGATGAACATGAGTTACAACTAATGTATAGAATTTAAAACACTTTTCTTAGAAAACTAATCAAAGAGAAATAAAAAACTGTTTTGTGTTTACTTACTTATTCAGCTTTTCGTTCTGAAGAGATCCTAAAAGCAAAGAAAGGCTTTCTTCATACTGCGAGGAAGAAAATACTACAGGAGTAAGAACTGAAAGAAAAAATTTAGAACCCAATATATAAATATACCACCTTTCATAACCAAAAATATCCATGAAAAAATTAAATACACCATTGTATGCTTATGTAAAAACATAGAAATAAAGATATTTACTTATAGAAGCCAAAATATCATTACATGCAGCCACCCACTGGTGTAGCAACTCCACGATAAACCAAGCACAATTACTTGATCTTCGCAACAGCTAGAGAATCAAGGACCTATCATTTGGTATGACCACTTTATGGACAAGACTTGGTGTAAATGAATGACCAGTTGGTCAACAACTGAAAAGTTTGGCTTTTGTGCTGATATCCATGATGTAGTGTAAAAATAATAAAACTATTTAAACAGAAAATAAAATAAACTAGGCTTTATTTTGAAAAGAGAAATATGATGAAAGTATTTGACTATTTCTTTAATAGTAAACGATCAACAGATCATGGAGTAAAGAGGAACAAAAACAAGAATTCACAGTCAACCTTAGCTCTTTCAAGAAAGAAATTAATCTGCATGAAAATTTTACATTTTCCCTGTAGCTAACCAACCAGAAAACTGTATCACTAGAATCTGGAGTCAATGTGACAGTCCTCTATACACAATACACAGTTGGATAAAACTATTCCAAGAAACAGTAAATAGCTTCCTTTACCGGCCCTTGGTAAGCACTTGTGACTGAGTTTAGCACATGACCTTAACCAGATATAGGATGTTTCAAATTAGAACTTAGAAAAACTTTTATACTCTGTAGATGTGAAAGTTACAATTTTCCTCCCCTTAAAAGCTATTTCTGACAGGTACTTACTTTCGCTCATGTACATAACTATCCTCATTCAGTGTTGTCCTCCATTTGCAATTTTTTTTTTGTCATGCCACAAACCTTTCACTCCCATGTACCCCTTAGTTCACATGGTTTAACTGAATCGTGCATGCAAACTATCATGCAACAAAGCTCCATCAATAGACACGCCCCACATCCATGACTCATGTGACTCCCTCTTTGCTATTCTACCTATCTATAACTTCGAGTTTAGCCAGAAACCTAAGTACCTGTTGACAGTGAGGACGATAGGTAAGAAGAGTGAGCGGAAGTTAGCACCTGTCAGAAATATATTTTCAGTGTCAGAAAATTATAACTTCTGACAATGTACCTTACCTCCTCTCACATACATAGCTAGAATCCCACACTGAATAGGTGGAGGGTCCAGTGCAAGGGAGAAAGTAGAAGCATTATTGAAAAGTGTCCAAAGGACATCCTCATGAGGGAACCCTCTAAAAATAGGATTATACATGGGAGACGGCACCACTTCTGTACCAGGTATACTCTTTGCCCAGATGTAGAAAAGGTGTGACAGATCTGGGCAGAAAATAGTGAGGAGCACATCCCAATGGAAGAGAAAACAGTTGAACAGTGCTTCAAACCACAACGTATTATAACGAATAGTATCTGGGTAAAATAAGGGATGTG
>NW_013668865.1:43166-57361 GCF_000517525.1 Limulus polyphemus | reverse complement strand
TGTGACAGATCTGGGCAGAAAATAGTGAGGAGCACATCCCAATGAAAGAGAAAACAGCTGAACAGTGCTTCAAACCACAATGTATTATAACTTTAATCTCCCTGACGAATAGTATCTGGGTAAAATAAGGGATGTGCCCCAACGTGTAGAGTGGCTACGGCACCACTTCTGTACCAGGTATACTCTTCGCCCAGATGTAGAAAAGTTGTGACAGATCTGGGCAGAGGAAAATGGTTGAACAGTGCTTCAAACAACAATGTATTATAACTTTAATCTCCCTGAAGAATAGTATCTGGGTAAAATAAGGGATGTGCCCCAACGCGTAGAGTGGCTACGGCACAATGAATCATACATGGCAAGTCAACTGCATCCAAAACTCGCCTGCCATGAATCGACATCCATGCAGGGGTAAGAAAGAGGATCATATTGTCTTCCCTCAAGTTTAGCCAACCGGAGGGAGAAATCCCACCACCGATCAGGAACAGGACACATGTGAGCAGAGTGAAATACAAATATATCCCACTCAAATCAAACAGACCAGACCATCTCAAACAATATTCTTGGCATAAAGACATCGAGGGTAAGTGCAAGAGGAAGTGGTGGAGCAACCAACAAGTGCACCCACTGTGACCCACACCAGGGCAGTGCACATGAGGCAAAATGTATGAGGGACTAGATACCCCTGAACACATGTGTGAGGACTTATGGTGATTGGTTCAGCTCTAAATCCAAAACTCAACTGCTGGGAACTGATTTCCATGCGGGAATAGAATGAGGGATCACAATTTAAGGAGTGAACAGCATATATGCCAGCACACCACACGTGTGAGTACATAATGTTGATTGGTTCAACTCTAAATCCAAAACTCAACTGCTGGGAACCGACATCCATGCCGGAGTAGGATGAGGGATCCGAATCACACTACACGTATGAGGACATGGTGTTAACTGGTTCGGCTCTAAATCCAAAACTCAAATGCCAAGAACTAACAACCATGCAGAGCTAGACTGAGGAATCCCCATCATCACAACATGAGTTTGGGCAATAGGGTGATTGGTACAGCTCTAAATCCAAAACCTAGCCAACAGGAACCAATTTCCATGAGGGATCTCAATTATTATGATGGTTCACTCCTGAGCTATTTCATCCTGTCAGATAAGCCCATGCAGAGAGGGAGCATCTTTTTGGAGGATATCTGTCAACTACACCAGCAGAACACCACTGCCCTACTCTCAAAAGAATGGAGTTGTTACTAAATATATTGTATATCTTTCATTCAGGAAGATACCTCCATGGTCCACCACCCCAGTGGTTTGTAACTGGAAAGTGGTAAGGACTCTCTTAATCCACTGGAAGAAACGGGGTGAGAAAAATAAGGCCGAGAGTCTAGAGTAATGTTCACACCTGAGACAGTGCAATGGGTGACCACGAAACCCTATTTTGAAAAGCAGACTAAACCTGATCTATTCAATCTAAGGAATGGCGGAGATGGGCAGCAATCCCCTTCTGATTTACCCATGAAGTCCATGGTTCATCACAGTCTGGAACAAGCACATCTATGAAGCAAAGATATTGTGAGGAATAGCCTACAAGTGATCTTGTGGAACAACCCATCTGTAGCTAATGTGATTGTAAAGAACAGTGTGCATTTAGTGGTCATGGAAATTATGAAAGTGAAGTGTGGATTTGAGTACAATTCTATGTGACTGAAGTATACCCGGAGGCACCACTCGCCACAAAGCAGGATCCAGATCGAAACATGGGACAGGCCCCTGAAAAATATATATAATAAAAGAAATAAAACTTACTCAGTTACAGTCACACCAAAGTCTGAAGAATGGCAACAGGTTGAAAACAATAACCTGACGAGGTAGAAACAGCAACAATATACAGATAGTGAGAGTTGAAAGTATGCAGAGTGGTCCACATGCCCGCTTGAAGAATTTCCTCCAAAGGATGATGCAGATGAGACACCAGAAAAAAAGTAAAGGACCTAATCTGATGGGAAAACACCCAGAATAATTGATGGGAAAAAGGAGACAAGAAAGAATAATCCAATCAAATTAAAAGACAAGCCCAATTGGTACGGGTGGAAAGAGAGAGATCACAAACAGATGATAGCTGCCAAGGGATGAACAGGAGGGAACAGTTATGATAGAAGGAAGTTGTGCAGGCGATATAACAAGGAAGAGCATAGAAGTCTATTCAGATCAGATCTGGAATAGAGGTGGGAAATGGAAGGAAGGGAAACTGGCAAGGAGGAGGAATTACCCTCCCAGGCTACCGAAGTGTTAGTAGGGAAAGATCGATCCGGGTGAAAGAGAAGATAAATGGAATGGTACCTCATTATCATGGTTAGACACATTAGAATTTCTGATGCCAAAATTATGTTGCATAGATTTGCCATGGACTAGATCAAGTTGTACATAGAATAATAGCATACATCTTGCAATGTGCAAATGTTATACAAATCTGCAACCTAAGCTAATCAATGTCTATGTAACCAATGAGTGAGTAGACAAAATGACTTTGGAAATTAAACTCTTATGCAATACACATTGAAATACGGGTATAAATCTAACAACATAAAATAAAATTTATGGCAATACCCAGCTCTACAAATCAGCTAGTCACGTGATAATCACAATAAATATAAAACCATGGTGAAAAGGAATGTATTAGGACTACATTTCAGCATTTCATAGGTTTTATCATGCTAACAAAATTTTTTTGAAAAGGGTTTGCAACAGTCCTTTCCAATACAAAAAATATTCATACAATCAAATCATAAAGATGTATTTGGATTGGTATTTAGAATTTCCAAAATGGAAATATCTCTTGTACATAATAGCATTGGAAAACAAAAGAATATGGATCAACTTGAGACACTAGGATCATCGAAAAAGCGACCAGCAACAAGTTGTACCCAAACCATAATCAGCAAAATGTGGTGTCTAGTAGCAGGTGAGAATCTACAAACACAAAGACCAATGAGAAAAGCTATTCACATGACTCAGGCAACAGTACACAACAATGGTCTCAAGTCACATCATATATACAGAAGTTTCTTCCATTCCATACCCATTCAACCATCACATACCTCAGGCAGGTGAAAAATGAAATGGGAATTCGTGCTGGTCAAGTATGTGCCAGATACATTGCCTATGAATTTCTGTGTAATTCCACTGTTTAAATGGTAGATGGAAAAACATTTTTCTTGTACATTAAACTGATTATGGAAACCATTCTGGAAGAAGTGGTGTGCTTTGGACATGATATCCTTTTGACTCTTTTTGAAATGGAAATTATGCTGTTGTCAATACGGATGGTCATCATATAGAACATAACTAGGTGTAGCAACATGTTGGGTCTCCAAAATTGTTTTAATTTAACATACTCAATCTCTGTAGTACAATTAAAACAGATTCTAAAAACTGACAGAAATGATGCAATAATTATATCACTTTTGGAATAATAGCCACATAATTTAAAGAAACAAATACATCAGTTTTTCCATTATACTCGCTACAGAGCCGAACATTTTTAGAGAGATTAAGATTTTTGATTTTCATAAATGCATTATCTTTGTTTGGAATAAAATTAACTTGACAGCTTATTTAATAACCTTATGAAAGTATTAAATGCATATCACTTAATAAGTGGTGTGAACATAATCTTCCAATGTCTAAATGAAAAAATAAATTAGAATAAAAAGTGTAGTTTTTAACTTATGTTATTTGTTATTTAAAATGAATTTTATTTTGTAACTTTGTAGAAATATTTACAACATACATGAAAAAAATGATTTCAGTGCTTGAAAAGCCAGATCTTGCTGGGGTACACTATTTTCATTGTTCTCTGATTTGGGCCACAGAGCTTCATGAAGAAGGTGTAAATACTGAGCACATTGCTCTTGGGTAGTGATCTTTGTTAGCTTCTTCTCCAACCATCTAAAAGTAAAAAGATTCAGTGTTTGTTTAGATATATGACTTATAACAGGTGTTTCAAATGGCATTATTAATTGGTCAAAAAACTGAGTCACATTTGGAACATCAGCACTTTATTAAATTAACCACCATTTGTAATTATATCACAAGTAAAAAGATTTGTAAGACTATACAGATAAAGAGTACTTCTTCACAAGCATTTGTCCTGTGATCACAGAGTTGTATGTTTAATTCTACTGTGATATAAATTCAGGAATGTAAGAGGTGTTACAAACACAATACATATACAATGTAGGAAAAGTAAATTTATTTCTAATTTCAAAATGAAAAATACAGTTATGCAAGTTATAAATTCTAATGTAACACAATGTAAAAACAGTAATTTTACATTCAATAGTTAGAATAATCACAAAGTATTAATTGGACATACTAATTTTGATTAGTTTATTAGTTTTGTGACATTGACTGAATTGTAATTTTGGATAACCATTTTACATGACGCTAACCAATGTAATCAAAGCTCACAGGTAAGTGATTTATCTCAATCGCCTCCATTCAAAAAACAATGAGGTCCATATAGACACCTAATGAAAATCCTTAGTTTAATACAATATTTTGACAAGGTTAAAACCCTGTCGAAACATTGTACATTTGCTGTTATGTTAAACTTATATTAAAGTTTTTTTATTACACATTCAAGCCGTCTCCAAGCATTATTAAATCCAGAAGATGGAAACAAAATCTGGATTGGTTTTCAGAATTCAGAATGGTTACCAAATACACCTTTAAGAAATAAAATCATTGTTAGCTATCTAGAATTGATGAATGATGAAATAACCTACCTGTTCAATAACTGGCCTAGCAAGATTTTAAGTACCAAAACGACATTTGATTTCCTATACTTGTAATTAGAGTCAGTAATGGTAAGAAGACCCAAGTCAATCACTGCACTAGCAAGTGGAACTTCCTTTTTGATTCTTCGTTTAACTTCTACATGCAAAAAACACAATGTAAGTCAACTCAACAGTTGCCTAAACTTTTCACATAAAACTATTAGTTTGATATGGAATTGTCGGTTCACTTGTACTGTTCCGCGTTTTTAATCTTGCCACTATTAATCAAGTAACACGTATGGTTAACACAGAAATACACGTATGCATCAATTTTGTGCGTAATTTTTTAACGCACATCAATCAGAAAGAAAAGTAAGTTTTGTAATGGATTTGTAAGAAAATAAACAATGAGGATGTAGTTGTGTTAAAGATAAATCATGGAAAAAAATATGTTAAAAAGATAAGATAAAATAAACAGACTGAAAAATACAAATCACAATAATCTTGTAAGAACACATTCATATAAATCATTAAAAGATTTCTTTTACTCTTTTGTAATTTAATCATTACTACGTTTCAGAATTTTAATTAAACATAACCTTTATCGTATAGCATACAAGTAAAGTTTGAGTTCGTGTTTGTTTAAACGTTCCACCAGATACGAAAAGTATACTCCAGCAAAAGTTTTTATTTCTTATGTCATTTTACATGCCATATTTTGAAGAAAATTTTAGGATGCATTAAATTAAAAATTTATCGGGTCAACACCATTCGTTTTGAATATTTAAGAAAAAGTATATTTTTAATCTTTTAAAAGAACTACACTGATCACCTATGAAGATTAGGAAGACCTGTATATCCAGTTATCATGTCTTAACCCACATTCATATGATTAAACAGACACAACCCACAATTACTTGTTCTGACTGAATATATATATAAAATAGATAAGAGAGAGTATGTGTATATATATATATTATATTTAGAAGTTTCACTGAAACTTGTATAACAATGAATTACTGCAGTGACATATAATTTCATATAACATTTTTATAATCAAAATTGGTTCTAATTTAAAATGTTTCTAAACATTCTCAATCTGAATGAAATACAAATATTTATAAAATTAGTTTATTTTAAAAGATTGAGGATATCATACAAATGGATATTTGAAGAAAATATTTCTTCTTAGTTCAAAAAAATATCAGAGAAAAGATGTTACTACGCAAACATTAATCTGTAATAAAAAGTATAGAATATAATTACTCCTAAAATCTCCAAAAGATGTAACGTCCGAGTCTATAAATACATACATATATATTTAATACTGTGTTTCAATAGATAAGCCTCTGCTACGGACTATGCGTAACTTACTTTCTACTTTATCCACACTCTCCTGTACACTGCTTTCACTGAGAAGCATTCTACTACTCTCCATAGACGTCTTTGAATCAATTCTTGACAGAAGTTTGTCTTTTCCAGACTTGTTTCGACTTAGAAGGGACAGAGTCCGTGGCTGATTTTGAGGAGACAGAGGGGGTGATATATCGGGAGATGAGGCTGACTCAAAACTGTTTATGTACTTGTACATCTGGTGTTCCAAATTGGTTGTCTGGAAAAATTAAAAGAAGTGCTTTAAATATTTGTTGTTGTTTTCCACCGAATATATTATGTTTAATGAAAATCTTCAGAGAAAGTATCGGTAAAAACATTAAATACCTCTCTGTTGAATTTTGGTGGTTTATAAATTTTGTTATTAATGTACCTACATTTGTTAAGAGTGCAGAACAGTACGTTGGAGAATATTCAATGAGCTCAGAGTAAACAGAGAAAAACTCTAAATTATAAGTAATAACATAAGTAAGACATAAGTAATAACGTAAGTAAGGCATAAGACATATGTAATAACATAAGTAAGACATAAGTAATAACATAAGTAAGGCATAAGACATACGTAATAACATAAGTAAGACATAAGACATAAGTAATAACATAAATAAGACATAAGTAATAACATAAGTAAGGCATAAGTAATAACATAAATAAGACATAAGTAATAATATAAGTAATAACATAAGACATACATAATAATATAAGTAAGACATAAGTAATAACATAAATAAGACATAAGTAATAACATAAGTAAGACAAAACATAAGTAATAACATAAGTAAGACAAAACATAAGTAATAACATAAGTAAGACAAAACATAAGTAATAACATAAGTAAGACATAAGGCATAAGTAATAACATTTCTTTTAATTACATTTTTGTAAGTAGCAGATAAAATTTTATTAATAATCTATTAATTTAAAACCTGTCCTATGTATATACGTGTGTGTGTGTGTGTGTGTGTGTGTAAGAAGGTTCTGGTCTTTATCCCTAATGATACACCTGGATGCTGGAATTAGCAACTATCCTAAGAGCAGTTATGTGACAAGTCATTCCATTAGGTGGTCAATGCACTGATTAGTAGAATAGGTGCAATACAGTATTACACATAGTAGAGTCAACCAATCAAGTATGGCCACAAAAATCATGTAATAAAACAACTTGACCAATCTGAACTTCAGGATTGTCCACATTTAAATCAAGACCTGTAACATGAATAAGTTTAGCAACACACAAACTAGAAAATGATGTTTGTGATGCCATTTATTTGATATCCTACACATAAAAGTTGGATGTATTAGAACAGTGTTTCTCAACCTTTTCCAATATCTTTCACCAAATAAGTTTTTCACAACATCTCACCCCAGTTCGAAAAAATGTACTAAATTAAAATGTAAAATTCTGCATAATGACTTAAATATACATCAGACTACAACTAGAATGAATACAACAAAAATTAATGTATTTATCAAACTACAACTAGAATATATAATAATAACTAATGACTTTTTTGCTCTTGAATTTGTTGTATAATTGATAATACTCATTCATCCTGATTCTGATCTCATTAATCCCTGGGTGAACCAACCATTCACCCAGTTGAGAAGCACTGTATTAACCTATAACTTGCTCAAATTTAACAACAAATTAAATGAGAAAGTTACTTTGACCTATGTGAAGCACATTTTTTGGAGTCCGTTTAATTTTCATGCACAACTAAGACTGTCATTCAACCAAATTTTGAAGCAAAATATTGGTATTAACATTAAAGTGACTTCACCTAATGACAATGAAACCATCTTAACTTTTTATTTATACCTTAGGCCAAGGACAACGATTTTGATACATCTCATGAACTTGGTTCTACCTTCTAGAGCATTAAGTGAAATTTCTTTGAATCTGGTTGTTGTTTTTTTAATACAAAATGACAAAATTCATTTTAAAAAAAATTTAAGTTTAGAGAGAGGTAATAACACATTTTAAATACATGTGAGCATTTCCTGAAAGTTTTGGAGAGTTTGGTATGGTTTGTTTTGAATTTCATGCAAAGCTCCACAAGGGATATTTGGGCTAGCCATCCCTAATTTAGTGGTGACAGACTAGAGGGAAGTCAACACCACTCACTGCCAACTCTTGGGCTACTCTTTTACCAATGAATAGAGAGAATGACCATCACACTAATAATGCCCCCACTGCTGAAAGGGATAACATGTTTGGTGTGATGGGGATTCGAACCCTCTGATTGTGAGTAGAGAGCACCCTAACCACCAGGTCATTTTGGAGAGAAAAACCAAAATCTACAAAAAAAGGTGTTATTACATAAATCAACAGTTCAAAGACCAATGGAATAACATGCCTTCCTGAATTATACATAAGTTAAGTACTGATAGCAACCACTTACTCAATGAAATTTTGGAAGAATTCAGTGAAAAACTATTTAACAAGATTTATCGTATATAAAATGATCATTCAACCTTCTGAAGCATAATGTTCAGAAAAGTGTGAGTAACTTAATGACCATACATGTACATTATCTTGAAATCTACTATCTTAGGGTCATTTCTACAAAGTTCAGAGAAACTGTATGTGTCCACTATTATATAATAATATATATTATCTAAGGGTCATTTCTACAAAGCTGTGATATATGAAACACATTAGATTTACTTTGGATAAGGCACCATGATCAGTTGAAATCTGACTGAGTATTTAAAATTTATCATCAGCCTGTCTTCATTGATGCAAGAGAATATCACCCAATGAAGCTCAGTATGATCAGCTGAAATCTGACTGAGTATTTAAAATTTATCATCAGCCTGTCTTCATTGATGCAAGAGAATGTCACCCAATGAAGCTCAGTACGATCAGCTGAAATCTGACTGAGTATTTAAAATTTATCATCAGCCTGTCTTCATTGATGCAAGAGAACGTCATCCCAATGTTCTCTTGCATCAATGAAGACAGGCTGATGATAAATTTTAAATACTCAGTCAGATTTCAGCTGATCATACTGAGCTTTGTCACCCAATGAAGCTCAGTACGATCAGCTGAAATCTGACTGAGTATTTAAAATTTATCATCAGCCTGTCTTCATTGATGCAAGAGAACGTCACCCAATGAAGCTCAGTATGATCAGCTGAAATCTGACTGAGTATTTAAAATTTATCATCAGCCTGTCTTCATTGATGCAAAAGAATGTCACCCAATGAAGCTCAGTATGATCAGCTGAAATCTGACTGAGTATTTAAAATTTATCATCAGCCTATCTTCATTGATGCAAGAGAATGTCACCCAATGAAGCTCAGTATGATCAGCTGAAATCTGACTGAGTATTTAAAATTTATCATCAGCCTGTCTTCATTGATGCAAGAGAACGTCACCCAATGAAGCTCAGTATGGCTTTAGTTGGTGAAATATTTCTTATGCTCATTCTTTCATTACAATTATACGTGTGAGGCTGCCAAGATTTCCGACACTTATGTTTTCACCTTGCAGCCATGGAAGTACTATACTATAGAATCTAAAAACCTCTGGAGAACTGTCTTAACGAAAGAATCACCTCACTCTTAAGATATCACTAAAGTTCCTACAAGGAATTAATCAATATACAGCTTGTATAATTAGTTTAATATCTACAAAAGTTCATTATACAAAACAGCAGTGTGCCTTTTAAAAAACACAAAAAACAAACAAAGAAGGTGTTGCTATGAAATGGCAACTTCACTGCTTTCATGTCAAGCACTTGTCCACATGTCATTCTTATAAAGTTTTGTCAAATTACGTGATGAAGGGTCAGAAGTCAAGAGATGTCTTTATTTCATCTGTATGTTTAACATTAATTTTTCAGTAAGTTTCATCCACAGATATTTAGCTGTTAAGTGAAGGAAATAAGAAGGATATGCAAAAGACAACATTTACTTTCTCGTCTAGATACTGAAATTCAATGTCGAGACGACGTTCTTCTGCACGTGATCTTCCAAAAACAGGCAACAGTGACTTTGTTTGACCATACTTTTCCCCTGGCAAATCTGGAATGTTTTCATTCATGTCCTGCGGAAGACTAGGCAGTGCCGTACGGATTAAATCTATTGCCCCCTTCACTCCCCGAACAAACATCTGAAAATAATAGTTGTTAATCAGTGAAATCTCAAAAATAATATACTAGACAAAATATTTTTGAAGTGAGGCTCCTTATAATTAAGTAAAAAAAAAAGAGACGTTTTTATGTTTTCTAACTGAAACAAGCAACAAACTGACTAAATATTAAGAGCAAACAAAATAACTTAAGTAATGACATGTATTTTATATGTATATCCTCCTGGTATCTTAAATTAAGTTTAATTTCTTTACCACAGAGTTTGTCAACATTTAGTAAATGATTTTTGTTATAAAGATCAATCTTGTAACAGAGCACGAGTAAATATCTTTTTTTTTTCATACGTAAAAGATTGTAGAAATGTAATTTGTCAGAAATACAGAGAGAAAACCTTAACTATGTAAAGAAAAACAAGAAACTGGAACATTCAGAAAAAGAAAGAAATTTATTGAAACTTTACTAGTAGGAACAAAAAAAGTAAAATGTTGAAATATTTCACCTAATTTAAATTCAGTAAATAGTTATCGAACAGAAGATCAGTGATATTCAAGATACTAAAATAAAAATGAAACACTCTTGAAAGCTTCATATGAATTGGAAAAAGGAATTCGAAACAGATACAGGATGAAATACACATAAAGAAATAACCAGTTAGCTTTAAACAGTTTGAATAAATCCATTCTTCACTATTATAGATGAAGTGCTGTACTGAAATATACCTATTACCCTACAAAGAGAATTGTCATGACAAAATATTTAAAAAATTTTAGATAAAATATGGACAAGTAAGGTGTGTAATTATGAGATTAAATCACACAATGAATTGAGTCTAAATTATACTTTGTTTTTGTCATACCTAATTCCCATTACGAAATACATTGTAATGTTTCCACTATGAACAAATTATATATAAAGTATTGAAAGAACTATTTGACTACTAGTGTAAGAAATACCATTCAACCTATAATACATTTGACTGCTAGTGTAAGAAATACCATTCAACCTATAATACATTTAACTACTAGTGTAAGAAATACCATTCAACCTATAATACATTTAACTACTAGTGTAAGAAATACCATTCAACCTATAATACATTTAACTACTAGTGTAAGAAATACCATTCAACCTATAATACATTTAACTACTAGTGTAAGAAATACCATTCAACCTATAATACATTTGACTGCTAGTGTAAGAAATACCATTCAACCTATAATACATTTAACTACTAGTGTAAGAAATACCATTCAACCTATAATACATTTGACTACTAATGTAAGAAATACCATTCAACCTATAATACATTTGACTACTAGTGTAAGAAATACCATTCAACCTATAATACATTTAACTACTAGTGTAAGAAATACCATTCAACCTATAATACATTTAACTACTAATGTAAGAAATACCATTCAACCTATAATACATTTGACTACTAGTGTAAGAAATACCATTCAACCTATAATACATTTGACTACTAGTGTAAGAAATACTATTCAACCTTGGTTTTGCTAGATTAGACATTCTTTTTATTCCAACAGATCAATTAACAAGCAAATTATTTCTTTAGCCCACTGAACCAATCTGTATGTATTTGATGGTACTTTTTTTTCTCTTCTCCATGAACAAGACAGCTAACATTCAGAGGACATAACTACAGACTACAACAACCAATCAGACATTGAATTGCATCAGATTAAAACTGGGCTCTGTCTAACTTCCATTATGAATACCAAATATGTAGTTTCATTGTTCTGTTTCCCACAATTTTCTATATTCCAAGAAAGTCATTTTTGACTTTTTGGTAAAGTTGCATAATTCTTTAGAAACTACTAAAATATAAATGGTTGTCTCAATATATTATAGCAGTGAAATTATGACTTCTTCTGTTAAAAACCTTTTTTGAGGGAAAACAATATATACAGTATACAAGGATACGACATTTTGCCATGAACACACATAACATTTTAATAAAAGGAGGTTTTGATGAAATGTTTTGCCCCGAGGAGCAAGTGCCTAAGTTGTTTAGTAGAGAAAAAAAAAAGTGTGTCAAAACAAAACTGTTTAATTATGACAGTTGCGTGCCACCATACAATTTAATTCAAAAACTGTACAGCTAATCAAAGAAATCTAAGCACAAACAATGCTTTGTAACATGCACATACTCATGATAGTAGTACTAATTTTAAGTTTCACAAAATCTTAGACAGAATACTTATGAAAATTGAGAGTAGTTTTGCAAACACAGATATAAGTTGAAGAACCTACTTTGTCAATCCTTGGAACACCAACTTCATTGGCTTTCCTTACGTAAGCAATACTGGCATCAATACCATAGGCAAGAAACTCTTTCAACTCAGGAGAGTTAGCAACTACTTCTCGACTGCACAATTTCACCAGATAAGACTGAAGAAATACTCTCCTTTCTTCTATGTTCTTTTTGTCCAATGCATAAAACGGAGTTGCTAACCATTTGCTTGGTCCTTTGATCCCTTAAAAAACCGAACACTTTCCTGACCACGGAAATACTCAAGAAATCAATATATTTTGGAAAAACAATGTCAAAGTAAACAATAGAAATAGTTGGTAAGCAGGAGGATTATATATATAAAATCTTTGCATTTGATGTTAAATAACTGTCCAATTTTGTACAATCTTTAACATCTTCAAATACGTATAAATTTACTACTGCAGTCTGACACATTAAAAAGTATTTTATTTAGCTGGTCATTCTCAGAATACAGTTCACTGAATCTTAGCCATATTATACTCTTGCATGTTGTACTGCTGTTAAAACCATATGTCATTAAATGAATTTTTTTAAATCAATTTTAAATAACTGTAGTAAGAAGTCATTCTGTACCTTTCAAATGTTTACAGGTTACTTTGTTGTCTTCAAGACGAGACTGCAAAGTGAGAAATTCTCGAAATCTTCGCTTCACTGTTGATGCGTGCTTAACTAACTGAGTCTGATCTTCGCCATCGTCATCGGGACTCAAAATATACAAAGCTTCGTACTATATGTATATAATAAATAAAAATTAATTTAACCAATACTTGCAAACAATCCTCAACTTTTACTTTAAAATTTCTAACACTAGCTTATAATGTAGAAAAAAAAAAAAATATATATATACTATACTGAAAAAATATACCTAGTAACTGCTTACTACATATCTAGTGGAAGTCAAATAGTAGGAAAAAACAAATAGTGTATTAAAATTTATCATAAACAAAAGAGTTTTGTCAATCTTAGCATAAACACTTACAATAACATGCACCAAAATTTTAGATACACAAAGTAAAAGCCTTCATATTTACTATGCACTGTCTTCATATAGGAAAATATTGGATTGGTAATTGCTTTTGGATATACAGAAGAATATTACTTCAACATATTAGGATGGTGTCACCACAACTGTATGATCAGTTTTCTCGATAACTCCATACCTCAAAGGCAAAAATGTTTCAAAGCAAGGAACCACACTTCTAAAGGAACCAAACTGAAACTGAAAACCCTACACAGGAATAAAAAAATATATATCCCAAAAGAGGGTCCACTTGGCTACCTCTAAGATTAACTATGGTTATCAGGCATAATCCAGAAATAAAGTGCAATTAAATAACTTACAGATTCAAAACGGAATATCTTGCTTTCAAAGGAACAACATGCCTCTGTCATCAGACAGAGATGGATTAATCTTAAACATGGCTGGAAATAACAGCAAAATAAAAAATAAATTCAGGAGAGAAATTAAACTGACAGATGTTTAAAAAGGGAACAAAATCTATTGTTTTCAAATTTAATTGGAAGCATAACCTATAACAAGTATCTTGAGAAGTTCTATTAATATTTTTATAACATTCAAACCTACTTGTTACTGGTAATTAGATGATCAAGTTTATATGACAACAAATA
>NW_013668865.1:28619-42465 GCF_000517525.1 Limulus polyphemus | reverse complement strand
AAATTAAGATTAATGAGGAAAACCTCCTATAACCTTCTCTTATGGTTGTAATGATAAAGACAGAAGTAAAGACAATTTGAAAAATAAGATTAATGAGATACTATTGTTGTTCCAGTAAAGTACTCTTCAATAAGTGTGTAGTATAGCATTTCAACTGTATCTCATTTGTAGCGTCCCAGCGTGTTCTCACTGATTCAGCTTCATTTAAAGAAACATTGTACATCAAATCTCATTTACTACTGATTCTATTAAAATATTTTGACCAGCATTTTCACATGGAAACTTACTAATACCTCAGATTCAAGACACTTCCTCTACATTTTCCAGATTTCAATGTGAACAAATTTCAAACTTTGACGTCTCAACATGGTAGTATGGATGCATAAGCAACAGCCAACCGCACAAATAAGTAGTGGGAAACTTATATTATTGATGAACACACACTTCAAGAAATTTGCTTCTAATGGCTAGTTAGTTTTAAATTATTTACAAACATCATAATTGTATGCTTGCATACAGAAAACAATATCTAGCAGCTAGAGTTGCAAAATGGTGATTGAACCAGCTCTTTTCTGATTTTTCTAGAAAATTGCCTATAATTTACTATAAGCAAGACTTTTAAGAGCTTTACAAAAGCACAGTGCTGTATCATCCATTACAATATCATGGTAGAAAAGTTATAGCTAGGCATTAAAAGAAATGTACATTTTCATACAACAACACTTCATATATTTAAATAATTGTACATTTTAAGAGTTATGACAACATTAACCCTTAATGTCAACAAACAATTTTTCAAGTATTCCAATTTCATTGGTAACTTTCATTACAAAGTGCATACAGTATGGCAAACACTTAAATCCCATGATAAATAAAAGGTTCATAGCCCAGAGTATTGATCATATGGTTCCATAGAATATATTAATATTATTGAAAATGAAATTTCATTTGAGCTGGAACTTCTTCTTCTTCATAACAACCTTAACCTCTTCTTCTTCTCCACAACAACCTTAATCCCAACTAGTTTGGGGTCTGCCGGTATTTTTGTAAGCCAAGAATTTTTACACCCTTGTGGCCTGCCCAGATAGCAAACATATAGGACGAGCACATTCGGCAATGGAGATTTGAACTTGCAACCTTCAGATTGCAAGTCAAGCACCCTAACCACTAGGCTTGGTCTTCTTGAAGAGGCAAGAGTAAAAATCCAGTAATGGGGTGGAAACCCTCTTAAACACGGGTTTGGCCAAAAGATCCAAGACTGCATCCTCAAAATGTTGACAAAAGATGGAGTTAAGACGGGAAGAGAAAAAGAAACAAGAAGAGGGGAGAAATGAAGAGAGAGACCATGGATGAAAACCTGAAGAACCCACCTGTCTGTATGAAACTGAAACCAAAGATCAGTGAAGAGAAAAAGAAACAAGAAGAGGGGAGAAATGAAGAGAGAGACCATGGATGAAAACCTGAAGAACCCACCTGTCTGTATGAAACTGAAACCAAAGATCAGTGAAGTGAGACAGATGGGCACCCTCTGGGCCTGACCAATAGGATAGTCAATGAAGAGACAAGTTATGAACTAGAAAATAGGAAGAACAGGAAGGCCTGGAACCTGGAGTGGGAATTGTATGGGTAGACTGATCTGGCCAAGGAATAGAAATCAAAGGCAAGATTGAGAAAGATGAGAAGATAATGAAGACTAATGCTAGGCTGCTTCATCCCGAGTCTTTAGTGAATCAGGAATACGACCAAAGACTTCCAGGTGAAGAAAGAGAGCTCAACAAAGAATATGCAGATGAGAAGTTGTGAAGCGGATATTACAAAAGAGAGCAATCTTACGCAACAAGTCCCAACAGCAGAGGAATCAAGTAAGGAGGGGCAGAGCTGAAGAAGTGTTACAAGCTAAAGTAGTAGAGAGTGGGAAATGAACCACTCCAGAAAATCACTCTTGGGCACAATAAAGTGCCCCATACATGAGGTAATGCAGGAGGGTGATGAGAAAAAAGACGAAGACACAAAAACTGGACACTAGATAGCAAAATAGAAGACATGGGGTTCACTCCCCTAGCAGGCAAAAAAAAAGATTCCAACTAAAAATCTAGAAAAGGACAAAACAAGCAAGAAGGTGAGAAGGATGAGGCATGTGATGATGGGTGTGTAGTTGTTTTGAGAAAGGAATCAGGATGAATCCTAATATTGGGCAAGGGAGGAAAAGCAAAGTAATCTTGAGAATTTGTTTCATGACACAGGAAAAAAAAGAGAAAGAAAAGAACATACTTGAGAAATCATATCCACAATAAAATTGGAAGGGTGAGGATTTTCCTCAACTAGTAATGCAGTACCCAAAACAAAACCAAGTGTGGGTAACAGTTGGTCAAATTTATTTTCCTCCTCCTGATTCTCAAATGGAGGTGAAGGAACACTGGCCAGAGGGACAGGAGGAGGAGGCCCAGTATGCATGAGGGAACCAACAACACATTGCACAATTCCTATAATGTCCTTAACACTCAATGAACCTCTTGAAGCCATAATAGAAACAGGTCCTGTGTTTGTAACTTTGTCACCTTTACAGGACAATGTTGAGGTCACTGTTACTTAAGAATTCATTATAATATTCTAAGTTTTAGGTATAATGAAAACCATTTAGGTATAAATGTAATTCTCAATAAATTGAATGTAGATTGGAAAATCAACACATTTGTACAAGGCAATACCAAGGAAAAGAATGAAATTATATTGAGTGCAATAAGGGGAGTACAATATGCTTAAGGGGAGCTACTGCAAATGTAAGTTGTGTTGCCTTCCTATTAGTGGAGTGCACCAGTACAGTTCATGATGAACATGTGAATTATATGTGAGAGTTAGCTCAAGGGTAGTGGTATGCAAGTCTTGTAGGCAGATGTACGAGAGACATAGCTATTCTGGGTGCAGAGTTGGGGTATTGTCTCAGAATGACCAAGTACTTAATGCCAATAGACTGGAAGAAGGTTAATGTTGTGAGCTGACAAAAAATGTGAATAAGAATGAAAAGACAAAGAAAAAGTGAAGAAAAATCTGAACAAGTATATTTAATTTATGGTTTTATCCAATAAACTATTTGTGCTCGAAAATCTGTTTTATCATATTTTTATTAACTATCATCAGTTTGAAAGTAGTTCTAGAAAAAGGGTGTGAAAGGCTCTAAAAAAAAAAAGACTCTTTACCCACTAATCCTTTACTTCCATACATACAATAATTTCATAATAATGCTGATAAAAAATTACATAATATTACACAGGTTCACTTATTGGCTAAAAATCAGTATTATGAAACACTGAAAATTCTACTTGTGTGTAGATGCTTGCTATGTTAGGTAGTGTTGACACACACACACACAAAATAGTTGGAGGTAAGCACAGTATTTTGTGGATTCACAGCATCACTGAGACTACTTCTAAGTCCTAAAAACAAAAAGTGCCAAAGTATAACAAACAAAAACAAAACCCATGGGACTTTTTCTTCACTTTCAATATTTGATGAGCAAGCTTTCAACTCCTCACTTCAAAATCAACTTTTCTCTATAAATACACAATACTGTTGAAATTATTATAACTGTTTCACACTTGTTAGAATTCTGTATATTACACTGTTTCTCATTTGTTAGAAATTAACATTTTCCTACACTGAAAATGTATTTCCAATAGATTCTTACCTCTTCTCACGTAATAGCTTTTCTCAACTTGTACTGCTCTCTATATGCATAAATATTTGCTAAACACTAGCCTTGATACTCCCACCTATCTTCACATTTTCACATGAGGCAGCTGCATGACAGCATTCAAATGAGTATGAGACAACCCTCCACCACTAGGAGTGCAACACAACTAGCACAGCTGACACCCTCTATGCGGCTCAGCTCAACTACGCTTTGAGATTTAGCAAGATAAAAAAAAAGAGACACCAGAAGTGGGGAGGAAGGGCGGGAAGTGTGAGAGGAGGTAAGAATGTATTGGAAATACATTTTTAGTGTGCAAAAATATTAACTTCTGATATGATATCTTATTTCCACTCACATAATAGCTAGAATCCCACATTGAGCTGGTGGAAGGACCAATGTAACATTACCTATATGAGCCCAATTCTGAAAGTGCCCAAAAGAAGCCCATGGGGTGTGTGAATAAAGAGTATGTACAACATACCCATAGGAGACTGCACCACTTCTGAGCCAAGTATACTCTTCAACCATAAAACTGATGTGTCACAAAAAGGGTGGAATTACAGGAGAAACCCC
The DNA here is from genome assembly GCF_000517525.1 of Limulus polyphemus. Lineage (NCBI taxonomy): Eukaryota > Metazoa > Arthropoda > Merostomata > Xiphosura > Limulidae > Limulus > Limulus polyphemus. The sequence continues at coordinate 38,201 of NW_013668865.1, read as the reverse complement.
ATAATTTAAGGGATCCCTGGTGTAGGGTGGCTAGGGCACAGTGGACCATAAGGGGGAGTTTGACCTTAACCAACACCAACAGTACCATGATAGGAATACCTGGCCCATGGTAGGAAGAGGGTCATCTATCGTTCACCTTGGACACAGAAACAGGAGGGAAAGAAGATCTTCCATTCCAAGGACTTGCATCATCATGTGTGCATGTTCAACACAACCAAAACTAGTAACTCCTGGAAACCAACATCCAAACAACGGTAGGAAGGCAGACAGCAATGTGACAGTTCAACTCCAGTCCAAAACAAGGAAGAACTGGGAATGATTCATCCAGTCCATGGTAAGAGGAGGGTACCTGGGCCTCTCGCATGTGAGGACTTTTGTGACTGGTCCAACCAACATCAGTACTCTCCGGGAACTGACATCCAATGGTAGAAAGGAGGGTGGTAGAAATCATCCAGTCCATAAACAGGCAGCATCTGGAATAGAACATCGGGTCCACAGCAGGAGGAGTGTCTATATACCAGCAGAATACTACCACCCTGCTCTCAACTGAGTGGAATTGAGCACACTGAGGAGAAAACCTCCATGGCCCACCACCCCAACAGCTATGAACTGGTAAATGATAAGGACTCTCATATTCCACTTGAAGAATGAGGGGGATGCATTGGAGAGTCCTGAGAAACATAACAATGTTGTCAGAATGGATTATAACTGACTAGATCTGTAGAATGAGCAGTTATAAAAGATTCATATGCAGAGATGACTCCACTACAGACCAATGGCCAAAAATCTTCTATGTCCAGATATGCACCCAAACCTGAAAGAGAAGCATCTATGAAGAGATGCACCTCTGGATGAGGAACACTTACTGTTGTGTTGTACCTGTTCGACCACTAGGCAAAGTTCACATAAAGGGAAGGGGAGAGAGATGGACAGGGCATGCAAGGAATCCCATATGATGTTTCACTGATCTTATAAAGCCCACTGATGAGGTTGCATGTGGGCTTGATTGAGGGGAATGAGGGCCTCCAAAGAAGCCTACCTCCCCAAAAGAGATAGAACCTGTCATGCAGTTGGAAAAGGAGAGGAGGAAACAGTCTGAACCAGAAGCTCCATAGATTGCAAGTGAAAGGGAGAAGGTTGGGCCTGGCTGAGGTGGGAATTGAAAAATACCCCGAGATGAACAAGATATTGGGAGAGGAAGGACTTCTCCACCTTGACCAGCCAACCTACCTGTGCAGCTTCTCAAAGAAGAAATTTAGTGTGAAGGTATGAGGTGGCATGCGAAGGAGCTAGAAACAGCCAGTCATCCATGTAACAGTGGAAACAAAGGTCCCTGGAATGGAGAAGATGGGCAAAGGCCTTGAACATTCAACAAAAAATGTAAGAAGCCAAATCAAGTCTGAACAGAAGAGCTCAGAACTGGTAGACACAACAAATGCCAGGATGCTGGGGAGATGGGAATGTGGAGGTAAGCATCCAAGACATGTACATACCAGGAGTAAAACCCATTGAAGAGAAAGATATGACTCCATGGTGAATCAAGAAAGGTCAAGGAACTGGTTCAAGGAAGAAAGATCGATGATGGGGTGCCAGTATCTGGTATTCTTGGAGGAAATGAACAAATTGGAATAGAAACCTGGCTAAGAAGGATCCACCTGTTCAACAGCACCCTTTTGAAGAAGGTCAAGAACTAACTCAGGCAGATGCTGGCTGGAAATGGGATCTTGAGGAGGGGAAAGGAGACAGAAGCACTCATAGAGAACCCACATAATCCAAGGGTCCATGGTGAAAGACTCCCACATGGTGGCAAAATGCAAAAGCCTGGCCCTCACTGGAGCTGTACCTACCACATAGTCACTGGGACTGCCAGGGGCACTGAAGACATTCACAAAAACCAACGGTTGACCCCAGAGACCCATAAAGCAGAAACCAGTAAAAGAGAGGAAGGAGGAGACATGGGAATAGATTCAGGAGGAGGTTGAGACATACAGGAAGCCAATGAGGAAAGGGAGGCATGCAAATAGACAGATTCAACTATGAACTCTAATGAGTTAGGAAGGCCCCAAGACATCTTGCATTAAGAAGGGAGCTATATGCAAGTCCTGTAAGGAGATTGGGGTAAATGGATATGGGACAAAAGGGCTTCCTGACCCAAAAGATTCCAAGAACAGAGAAGCCATGTTTGGAGGGAGAGGACAGAGAGGAAAATTGTTCAAGAGTGGAAAAATCAGGGCATGAGTCTCCACCAAGAGCCCTTCAGAAGAACGATGAAAGGCCTCAGACAACATGTGAATTGAGGAAAGGAAATGAAGGAGGGAGGATAAGGTGAGGTGGAAACAAGAGAATTGAGGTTGGGAAAACAAAACTGAAGTATTTGGATCCAAACCCCACATATACAAAAGAGAATCCAGCTACTGCAAGTCCAGAAAAGGAATCTCAGACCAATGGTAAGCCAAAGCATGAGCTTCCATATCATATGGGGGTTGAGGCATACTGACCCCAGAATATAATTGGTCTGAAAACCTATTGGGATGAACCAGTGAGAGGAGGGGGGAGAACAAGATAATGGCCGAAAGATGTCTCACTTAAAAAGGAAGGAGAGGAAATGGGACACAAGGACAAAACATAACAAATCTGGTTTATCAACTCCAGGAAAGGAGAAGGAGGCCTGGGTGCATCCACTGGAGCTAAATGTAACTGTGTAGCATAGAACAGGGGAGGGACCAGGCTGTCAAATCATCATCCACTTTTTCAGATACCCCTGAAAAATGCATAAGTGGATAATCTACAGGCAAATCTGAAGTCTGCATGTAAGTAGCAAACTCCCAGCAAACCAAGGCTGTAATGTTTTCCGCCCATAACTGTGGACTCGAAGCCCTTATAGACAAAATAAAGATAGGACCAGCAGTAACAGTAGTTGTAACATTAAACTCTGAATTCACAATAACTAAGAGTGGAAATAATAAAAAAAATCCATATAAGGAACTAAAAAAAAAACACTTAAGAAATTTAAAGACATGTAATAGTAACTTGTACAAATGAAAAGTTAGAGGAATGACGTGTAGCAAACTAAAAACTAAGTTCTCCAAAATATGTAACTGATTAAAATTTCATGAGTAAAGCTCGAGCAAAAATAAACATCTAAACACAACAAGTGCCAATCAAGAAGTGAAGTTGAACAAAGCTGCAAAGAGGGAGTCAGCTGTGCTAGGAGTTGTGTCACACTCTTGTTGCTCATTTGAATGCTATCATGCAGATGCCTCACGTGACAATATGTGAGAATAGGTGGGAGTATCAAGGCTAGTAGTGAGCAAAAATTTGCATTTATAGAGGGCAGTACAAGTCTAGAAAAGGTATTATGTGAACAGAGTTACGATATCATATCCGAATTCTGTTTATTACACTGTTTCTCACTACTGTGATCTATTACTCATCTTTTGAACAAGAGGGAAGTTGAATCTTTACTTAAAAAATATACAATATTGTTGGGACTATTATGATCCTTTCTCAGTTGTTGTAATTTTATCTATTACACTGTATCTCATTACTGTGATACGTTATCTTGTGAATAAGAGAAAAGTTGGATCTTTACTTAATAAATATACATTACTGTTGGAATTATTACACTTGAAAGTGCAAATTTGTTTTGTTGAATAATATATTACTTGTACAGTATAAACAGCAATTATGACTTATCAAATATTAAACACTGACAAATACATATGTATTATAGCTAATAAAAATTTTAAATCTTTTCTTACATGAATGCAATATAGAGTAAAAGGTCCTCTTCCAGGTTCATGTTGTTGTTCAGTGCTTTTAATACAAATATCGGTAAACAGGCTTGGTAAAGAATCTGACTCTATTGCTTCACTGGCAATTTCTGTGGGTTCTATTTCTCCTTTTTCTTTCTGTGGAGAAATGTCTTGTATGGCTCGGGGCAATGAGTTAGCATTACCTTTCTTTAGTTTATATTTTTCACATTCATTGTCTGTATTACCATCACGAATTGGAAGAACCTGAGTGAGACGAGGAATGACTTGAGAAATTATATCAAGACTTTTAGACCTCTTAATCTGAGTTCGGGAAACAACAGGTTCAACTGAAACAGGCTGATTCTCTTCATCTGGTGATGTTAATAGTACTGTTGGCGTGCCAGGTTTTATACAAGACATTCCTGGTGAAAGATTGAGTGGGTGTTTTTCAGTTTGTTTTGAAACATCCACACTCCAGACTTCCCACTCTGAACTAGGTTCCTTCCTGGTCACTCCTGGACTAGTTGTGACGTTCCGTAGTCGAACTTCTAGGTATTCATTCTCATCATCAGTATCATCTTGGTGTCTAACTTCTTGCCCTGAATTAATAAATGGCTTAATTTTCACTGATTGTAAATCCTTTTTTTTATTAATTGCACCACTTCTTAAGTTCAAGTGTAATTTTACATTATGAGAATCTCTAGTTGTTGGTTCAGTTTCTTGACTAACAGCATCTGAGTCTACATGTCGTTTGGGAATAGATTTGTAAGAGAATGATGAATGATGATCATCAGACACAAAATTTTGATTGCTTGTCATCTCCACAAAATCCCTTTTCCTAATGCTAGAAGTTTCTTCATGTGTTATTTCTTCAGATAAAAAAGTAAAGATGATCCAGTTTAACCAATTGGGATCCCCAAGACGATGGACTAAAGGAAGAAGAACTTTGTGGGCAATTATATCAATCAGAATAGTAGAGACAAGAGGACAGCCAAGGACATCTGGAGGAGCAAGAACCTTAACTATTCCAGTACTGAGAGTTGTAAGATGACTGTGTTCTGCTTCTTGGTTTAACACAGCTGCATGAGTTACCTGAAGAAAAAGTATTACATAAATTAATACAGAGCATATCTATATATGTATATAATCTCTAACACTGGCTGTTCCTCCATCATCTAGATGTTTAATTTCTGTCAGTAGATTGACTAACTATCTAATAACAATAAGAACATTTCATTCAACTAAAGTAAAAAATACAAACTGTCTTTTGATTCCCTATAACAAATTCATATGAAAAACATCTCAATAACTGTACACAGGCAGTTTTTCTTTAAACAGTGAATAAAAAAAAAGGGCAGCCTTTTCAAATTATTGTAATCCCATAACAGCTACAGACATCCAAATATCTGAAAGTGTAATATTTATTACAGTTTTAGCCTGTATCTTTAGATGCTCTGTATATATAAATAAAAAAAAGTACCTGATTTTATCAATATTACAAAATACAGAAAACTTGTACAAATACAAGGTTTTGGGCAGCCTTTCAAAATGTGTTGTATTTAAACACAGAAATGTTAAAAAATTTACATTAAAACAAAGTACATAAAACACCTGGCTAATTGCAATAAATCTGTCCAGTCATATCATACTCAGGTGCTTAAAGCAAATAAATATTATGGTACATAATTTGAGAAATAAATATGACCCCAGTTTCCTATTATAAATCCTGGAAACAGAAATTTTCATTTATAACTTAAAATCACTAACAGAAGTCAGTGAGCAAATTCTAGGACTGTTAGTTTAGTATTACTACTAGTTTAGTATTACTACAGTAATTAGCAATAAAAATTAATGTTGAAATAAACACCATTAAAGCTATATAATTATAAAATAAATAAACTAACTTTCAGTAATTTTAAGTATCAAAACAGATAAGCTGGTTAAAATATTTTTGACTTTCATTTCAGCCAAGTAAAAATTCATTATGACTGGGACCGACCATCTTTACTAGGGCCATGACAGCATGAACGATCATGATGCACTACTAACTTTCTAATTCTGTGTAAACTTAACCAGAGGAAGACTGAAAGATACTTGGTATAGAACAATAGAGAGTGATATGAAAATAAAAGACTTGGACAGAACAGGGGTTGAAGAATGGGCAGAAAACCAAAAGCAGTGAACAGCTTTTACAGCTGCTCTGTGGACCACTTGTGGTCAGGAAAGGACTGATGATGATGATGGTGTGTAAAGTTAACAGAAGTTGATCTCAGCATAAAATCAACATCTTATTAATTTTGAAAAAAGAAATGCATACTTCGTGAATTCATTTCACAGAACTTGTCTTATACAATTTTTAAAATAATTCAACATAATAATTTCACACACACACGCATTACATCACGACACTGATATCCACTGGAAAAGCTTCATCTATTTTTATTGCAATTCTTTCAGTCTAACTTTCACACAGTTCGACTATACAATCAGTTTATCCAAAGTCTGGGATCAAGGAGGATTGTGAATAACAACGGAGGGTGAATAAAAAACTAGTGGTAACAATTGACAAAGAGTAGCAACAGATGGAGAGTAAAAATAGAGTGACAACACATCAAAGAAACAGAAGTAGCAACAGGGTTTGAGTAATATCAAACATGACGAAGAGTAACACCACATGGAAGTAGCAACAGATGGAGAGTAAAAATAGTGACAACACATCAAAGAAACAGAAGTAGCAACAGGGTTTAAGTAATATCAAACATGACGAAGAGTAACACCACATGGAAGTAGCAACAGATGGAGAGTAACAACATGTGAAAGTAGCATAACGAATATTTGCTATAAAATGCTATAAGTGATATATATACACTTATATCAATGCTATAAGTGTAGCTACCAGTTTAGCCACTAATTTTGATTTCATTCCTTTAACTTGCACACTCAATCCTTTTTCAGCTGCACCTTTTTTTCATACCCAAGGTGTTTTTTATTAGATTAGTATATCGAGTTATTACTGTTTTTCACTTTCCCATCAGTCCAAGTATTGAAATATTTCCATTATGATTTTGATTAATTAAAGTTTATTCAACTTAATTGTTCAACGTTACAACTCACAAATATAATCAGCTAATGAATATTAGTGTTTCCACTTTTTACATTCATTATATTACTTTAACATTCTGTTCACTAGATGGAGTGATGTATTGATCTTGTGAAGCCTATGTTATATCAGTTCAGGTCATAATGGTCATTACGTAGATGTGATATGTATATATATATATATTTATCACTCTCAGAATGTATAGCTGGTAAAATATTTTCAAGACTTTAGAAGTAACCACAATTACAACAAACAATTAAGTGAGGAGGAGCGTTTCTTTCTGAAGTTATTTTCTCAATGTTTATAAGTTTGGATGAAATTAAAATACTTTAACCTATTGAGAAAAATTATGAACAAAAATACTTAATCATGGAATATGACAAAGCACTAAAGTGTGATGGCTTTCTCCTTTCAATTTCAAGCTGTTCTCTGTTAATGTGCAAATATAAATTTCTGGACTCATTTTGTTTATTCGTTTGAGTTGCAGCTGGTACTTAAGGTCAAACTGTTACTGCTCTAGCCATGGATGTTTTTCTCATTTGGAGAACTAAAGGCTAATTGGGTTTTAGCTTTATGGATTGTTTTATATACAGAAGTAAAAAGCTTGGTTAAAAAACTGACTATGGTTTTTCTAAAGGTTACTAACTTCTGAAAGGTGGACAGAATTGATCAGCCATTGGTCATTATGGGCTATTCATGTTTCACATTTAGCTATGAATTTGTCAAACTATATAATAATGCAACAACATTATAATGCAACCAACATGGCTTCCAACATATCTAGTCTGCAAACAATTTATTAACCATTATCCAAGGGTGAGAAAAGTTTTTGAAAGTTCGATGAAAGATGCATCACAAAGTCATTTTAAAAAATTTACATTTTGTTGAATATTCAACATAGTTTCAGTAAGGTAAAATCTTGCTTTACTAATCTTTTGATATACATTGAAGAGGTTACTGTTTATGTAGATGGCAGTATGATTGTGGTTTTTGTGTATCTAGATTTTCAGAAACCATTTGACAAGATGCCACAAAAAAGTTTTGTTTACAAATATACACAGGTGTGGGGGGATACATTGGCTCATTGGACAGAAAAGTAGTTAGATGTGAGAAAGCAAATGATTATTACAAACAGAGTTCAGCCAAACTGGATTAATGTGATAAGTAGGATACCTCAGGGATCAGTGTTAAGACCTTTGATCTTTTTTTGATTTACATTAGTGATACAAGGCCAATAAATTACTGAAATTTTCTGATCATATTAAGGTCTTGGGCATTGCTAGCTGTGAGGAGGATCCTGTTGGTGAGATGGGTAAATAAATGGTAAATGCATTTTAATTACAACAAATGCAAAGTAATGCATGTTGGTTATCATAATATGAATTATATGTATAACTAGCAGAGTGCCTGGCATTGCTCAAATGAAAATGGCTTTAAATATCCTAAGTTGTTTTTATTAAATCAACCATATTTATCATGATTTTTTTGCAACCAAATCAAAATGATTTCTTTATCTAACTAAATATTTTGATTAAAATCAATAAAAATAACAAAGTACAAATAAATATATAAAGTAATTTTAATCTAAACAAAACTGGGTACATTGCTCCTGCTTCTTGCGTGTGGTTTGCTTGACATTTCAAGTTTCCAAAACAAAATTCCCTATATTTTGGTGTCCAGATTTCTGTTGTGTGGTCAAGTGTCGTTTACAGCGTATTCTGACTTTATCATCGTTCCATTTAATGAGGAATTGATTTATTCTCTTCTCGTTGCAACACAACGTAAATGAAAATTTGCCGATACCAAATGTTTTTGTAAAGTCATCATATAGCTGATTCTTCCAAGTACACGCATGCAAAGCAAAAAATATGGCTGAAGCAAGCCTATTTAGTTGAGGGAATGTGTGTGCATGTTCAAGAGAAAGCAACAGCCTTTTTCAGTTAAGGGGAGTTAGAGAGTAGGCACATATGTGTAAAAGAAAGAGAGAGGGAGAGAAAGAGCAGAAGTGAAGACTCCACAAAGTTTTTTAAATTGTTTTAACACATAATTGATCATGAATAGCATGATTAAGAGAAGCCCTCAGACAGAGAAGAAACATAAATAATAGGCCTCTTGATCACACATTACATAACAAATCTGGCCTTTTCAATTTGAGATCAATTGGTCATTCTGTTTGGCAAAATTTTTTATATTGATCACTTTTACCTCCATTAATGGCCTCAAAATGGGCTCTGAGGCCACAGCCACATAGCCCATACAACTTTCTGCACAATGTTTTATCTGTACCCTGAGTTTGGAGTTTTAGAGGTGTGGTCATGCATAAGAATAGACCCAGAGAGAGGAAGAGACATTTGCACTTATGTATATAAATTTTGATAGGAATAACCTTAACAACATTAAGAAAGAAAATTATCTTGGTGTTCTAACTGATCAGTCTCTTAAGCCATCCAAGTAATGTGCTGTTGCTAGTGGTAGGGTAAATAGGATTTAAGATTGTATTTGCAGAAAAACTGAAAATAAGTTGGTTATAATTTCATTGTATAGGTCACTGGTTAGGCCTCATTTGAAGTATTGGATTCAGCCTTAGGCTTCTTACCTAAGAAAAGACACTGAATCACTGGAAAGAGTTCAAAAAAAGAGCTATTAGGATGATACCTGGAATGGAAAGATTGTCGTAAGAAGACAAGTAAAGATCTCTTAAATTGTTTTATTTTGAAAAAAAAAAGA
>NW_013668865.1:20599-28058 GCF_000517525.1 Limulus polyphemus | reverse complement strand
TATATATATATATATATATATATATATATATAGATAGAGATAAAAAACAAATACAATATAAAAATTCATATTGAGTGAGTTAAGCCTTAGGAGTTAAACAGTTTCATGAGTGAGTCTGTTAATCAGTGATAGAGTTATACCTTTTATAGATTAAGTAGCAAGTAAGTTACATGAACTTTATTTGTGAGTACAGTACTTTCAGAATTTCTGTTAAAATCTTTTTCATTAAGTTAGGTCCCCTAGTAAATGTAGCCTGAAACCTGTATGAAACATTATTGAAGAAATAAATTGTTATTGTTGACTAGACTTCAGATTATTTTTTACCGAATACACTGAAAAAAACACACCCAACAACAGACCATGTTATAACACTATTTTCAATTATTCCAATTATCCAAGTCTCGTATGAGAATTTTGACTTGGATAATTGTAATAATCAAACCATTAATAACTGGAAACACTTCTTTTGATTAATTGGTTATTTTTACGAGTTGTAGCACCAAACAGTTGAGTTGAACAAGCATGAAATAATTAAGATAATAATGAGAAATCATAATGACGATATTTTGATTACTAAGATCTCTGAAATAATTGAAAACAGTAACTATTGGAAACACTAATTTCAATTAGTTGATTATTTACATGAGATTAATTTATTCAAGTGCAAGTTTCATCAACTGATTACATTATGACACTATTCAATGTATTTGATTTTCCTAGGTAATTGATTAATAAGTTAATTGCCAAGCTTGATAACTGATCAGCTGAATATACTGGATTAACATGTCCAAAAATTAATTAATTATCAAACTACATTAATCACCCATCTCTATTGATCTTCCCGCTTTTACACAAGACCCTAAATTTTCAACTATGATTAGTTAAAATCCCAAGATGACATGAACATTCTGTACTACACATTCTTCAAAATCAAAGTACGAGATAAAACTTCAGAAAGAAAAACTACATTCATTCTAAAAGTGAATATTTGTTGGTCAACTTTTAAAATTGTGTTCCCTAGCTGTTTCTTCTAACTTGTCTTGTGTGTTTGATACCAGTGGATGAAGATAATAGAAGTAATAGCAAATTACAATGTTGCCTCAGTTGTTTCTTCTAGCTCGGCTAGTGTGTCTGATATCTCAACTTTATGTGGCTGGGCAATTTTCATAACTTGCCATTTTTTTGGTTTTTGTTATAGATGTTATTTACATGTATACCTTTGGATTATGTTGTGATAAATCACACCATTTAGTTCAACACAAGTTGTGGGTATTCATTAGGGTTAGGGCATCTTTTGAAATATTTAAAGAGCCAAGAAAAAAGTCACCTAGTCGAAGCATGAAGCTTTAACAACTCAGATGGTAAACCATTAGTCTCAATGCTAGTGGGAGCTAAATCTGAGCTCAAAAGCTACTCAAGAGAATTTACTTCAAATGTAATTTGGGTTAGTACCCGTATCATTTGCTCAAAACACAATATAATTCTAGGTCATGATTAACTAATCATTAAGTATAATTAAATATAATCAATTTCTTAGCTAAACCTACAGAACCAAGTGTTGTCTAATTTTTTATTGATTTGTGAACCTGTGAATTTTTTACACTTCAATACTATGCTTCATTCTTACAAAATTCATAATTTCTAGCCAATACACCATTAACAGACAGTAATCAATTCTTCCAAAAGAAAAGCTAACACTGTCATGGTTAGCTTTTACATGAAGGATGAACAACAAAACACTGCAACCCTCCTTAACAATGGATACTTGGAACACATGATACAGAAGATAAATAACAAGATTAAACAGGACGAGAATTACAGGCTATATTTCACAACAATAGATATCTCTCAAAAAACATACAGAGAATATGTAAACAATACAGTCACAATGGTATTCAGAGCCACGTACAGAGAATATATAAACAATACAGTCACAATGGTATTCAGAACCATGTACAGAGAATATGTAAACAGTACAGTCACAATGGTATTCAGAGCCACGTACAGAGAATATGTAAACAGTACAGTCAGAATGGTATTCAGAGCCACGTACAATAAATATGTAAACAGTACAGTCAGAATGGTATTCAGAACCACGTACAGAGAATATGTAAACAGTACAGTCAGAATGGTATTCAGAGCCACGTACAGAGAATATGTAAACAGTACAGTCATAATGGTATTCAGATCCATATACAGAGAATATGTAAACAGTATATTCACAATGGTATTCAAAGCCACGTACAGAGAATATGTAAACAGTACAGTCACAATGGTATTCAGAGCCACGTACAGAAAATATGTAAACAGTACAGTCAGAATGGTATTCAGAGCCACGTACAGAGAATATGTAAACAGTACAGTCACAATGGTTTTCCGAGCCACGTTCAGAGAATATGTAAACAGTACAGTTAAAATGGTATACAGAGCCACGTACAGAGAATATGTAAACAGTAAAGTCAGAATGGAATTGCAGATAGTACACACCATACTGTCTAAAAGCTCAATAAAGAGAAAAAACATACCATTTAAAGCATCTTCTGTGAATGTAGATTCTAATACATCAGAGAAATAAAAACCTAACGACAGCTAGAATTCAAGATCGTAGCAGACATATAGACTCAGTATTACTCATCATGCCAGAGAAGATCATACAATAAATTGTAACTGTAATAAAACAATACAATATAAACCACACACAAGAAAATGAAAGCTAAAAAAGCCTATATCCACCTAACTAATAAAACATTTAGTCAACGTTGCACAGAAGTCACCAAAATCTGGACACCCTCCCTTAAAACATTGAAATAGTTAGACGGTTGAAGTTTTAGAAAGATTGACTCCAATCAAGTGGATATCACACCATACATTCTATCAAGAAGGCCCAGGATTTAACTCTATCCATTATAAACACAGCAATAGTCCTTATCAGGGCTTTCTTGATACGCCTGCCGATTAGTATCAGATATTTATGATAAAAACTAATTAGAAATTAATATTTAGTCACAAAAACAAAAAAGCTTCTAACAATAACAACTCATATCTAACTGGAAAGACAAGCAATATGCTTAACATTAGGCCTCTGGGAGGCTAAATACTTCTGTGGCCAGCCTTGGAAAAAAATTCACAAATCTATTTAAAAAGTACATTCTTTTTTCAAAATGACATTAACTACATTTTTTTTTTTTTTCAGAAAAAGAAAGGTGTAAATCCACAGCAAGATTCCATTTGAACAATGGCAGATAATAAACTTAATTAGCTATGCATATCAGAATATCCATCCACAACAGAACCTATTTTATAATCTTATACAGAGGCAGTACAGTTTTCTAATAGCAGTGGTAAATACCAAGCAATTCATGATAGGTATATCAATGCTGGAAGTTATATTCAAATTGACTTAAGTTAATGTTGCTCTTAAATATTTTGTAAGTAAAGGTAGCCTGAATGTTCAAATATCTTCACATCATCTTGTTTTATCTTATGTTCCTTATATCAGTATAAAACATATGGAAACTTACCAGAATAGCTTCTTCAATCTTAGAGTCAAAAGCAGTATAGTCAGCCAACCTTTGCTTTTTCTCATTTTCAGAAAGCATTTCTAGAGCTCGGAGGTAAACTGAGAAATGCTGATGGCAACAGAGCAAAATTTCATGAAATAATAATGAAACATTTAATTTAGATAACTTTGTACCTGCTGCAAACAATACATCTTCAAGTATGTCACCAATTTCATCTGGAAATTCTCTGTCCTGGCTTAAATGAAAATACCATGATTTTATGTAGTAGCAAGATATATTATGAACAAACACTCTGACCTCTTTCATGTAATTATTGGAACCACTACAAACACTGGTGAAATTCATATGCTCGTCTTTCTGAGATTCACTCCCTGGATGATTTACATCAAAACACTGCACAGTTTCATGCAAAAAAGTTTGCGAGTCTGATGGAACTGGAACATCTTCAGGTTCTAAAAGTACTGTTTCTACCCAATCCAATAAATTCGCATTAATTTTAATTGTCACATTTCCTCTGTCAAGTGCAGATCTCTGTTGTTGTTCGGAACAATTTTGAGTTGAAGGGCATCTGGTATCATATCTCATAAGAAGCTGTCGGATAGCTATCGTTGTACCACAAAATGATAAAACACCACAAAATGCTATTCCAAAAAATGAGCCCAGTCTATCCATCATTATTAGCAATACAAGTGCCAGTGCGATAAGAATTACGCACAGAATTACTGTTTTTGCATACATTACATGAACAAAATGAATATGTAACTAATAATGAGCCTATCATAACTGCTTAAATGTGAAAACAAAACTAAACGGTTTATTCTAATATAGAATAAAATACTTCAATATAATACTTTCCATCAAAACTACTAGTGTACTATTAGCCCATCTTACGTCTCAATTCCAACGCTCCTCCATATCTTCACAAGTTCCTGTTCATAACTGCTACTACACTTTTAGTCTGCTTTCCTGTTACAACGAGTGTCATCTGGTGACGATTACAATATTTAGGATTTTTTTAATTCGTAAATCACAGAGTATGGGGAACGAGAAACATGAAAGTGTTGTACATTGTGTAAAAATGTAATATATCCGGACCTTTTCTTTTCCAATGGCACCAGTTTCAAGGTTCAGTTACAATAAATGTGTCATATAGAGGTATATATTTGACAAGAGAGATGAGAGAAAGGTAGATAATATGGGCCCACAGGAGCCTAAAGCAAGAGGCATAAGTGCACGTGACTTCCCTCACTTTGATTACAGGAGTAGCAAACCATATAGTTTAGTACCCCACTTTTTTCGCTTACTGCCAGTGTACATTAATTATTATTCAAAAACAGTTAAGCTAGTAAGTTTACTTTATTTTATAACAGTAATGATCGCAATTATGTTAGACTGACAAAATAATCCAGCTCGTGGTCATATATTTTCAACCGCAAGGTAATATCAATGTTATTGTTGTTTTTAGCGCAAAGCTACACAATGACTATCTGCACTCTATCCACCATATGGAATCAAACCCCGGATTTTAGCGTTCTAAGTTCCTAACCTTACTACTGACAACAGGGGGAAAGATAATTCCAAAACACTAAAACACTATTTATTGATTTAACACTAAAAATATGTTCTATGGCTGTCAGTCAGAAATGTTCTTCTGTGGGTCAGTGCTAAGTTTACAGACTTACAACGCTAAAATCCAAGTTCTGATTACATATGGCGGACGGACAGCAGATAGTATGTTGTGTAGCTTTGTGTTAAAACAAACAAGCAGTTGGAGATTTTTAGATATGGTCTAAAATAAAGGTGACAAGTGTATTTTTGCCTCCATCCCCACTTTCAAATAACTTTAAATAGCCCTGTGAAAGTCCTAAAAAGTGCTTAAGGTAAAGGGAAAGTGTCCTTTACAAATAATTAATTTTTAATCCTTCTAGAGCTAGATATTTAGTTACATTTTGTCAACAACCTAAATATATAGTGGAAAATAAAATTTTACACTTAAGCGACTACGCTCTTTAAAACAATAAAGGGTTAAAATAAAAAACACAGAGAAGAATACCGTAAGTCTAGTAACACAGCTAAGGTTGAGACCAGCCACCCATGTTATAATGTCTTTACGAACGTTATGACATTTGCATTAATGTTATTCTTAAGTCATTTAAAAAGAAAATTTAGAATTATACAAATATTTTATGAGCCGGAGCTAACTGCGTAATTAGTATTTTTGTCGCCTCCCAGTATGATGGTTTAATATAATCACATTTCACCTTTCATAATTAGTATGTAATTTGTATTTATATATATTCTTGTGATTTTTTTTTTACATTTTCATACACTTTCGGCATGTAGTGAATCACATCCATGTTGACGGGATGTTGTAAGGTTTAAAAATATTGTTACGACAGCGGTAGTCACGTGACCTGGTAACACGTCATGATATTCTAGAAGGATCGGAGAACATCATGAATAATCCAGTATGTGCTAGGCGCCCTCTATTCCTGTATATAAGTGCGCCGGAAACCGTGAGACAAATTAATCGGAATTGAATTGCAGATAGGCAGAGATAAAGACGGACAATTGAGTCAAGCTCGGTAATGACCGTTAGTGAATCATGTGAATTATAGCGTGTGTTTAAAGTAACTGTGGAAATTAAGTGTATTGCAAAGTTGTATTGAGAAAGAATAAACTAGTTTTATTTAAGGAAGGACTTGTATTGCTGAAGTTTTTCGGAAAGAATTTCTACGGAAAATTAACAAACGACCAGAGGCGTAACAATATCCTAATCCGTTTAAACAGAAAAGGTTACATAAAGTAACTTTTATTTGTAAATCTCAAGTGTGTATACGTTTATACACGGACTTTCTGAGGAGTTACTGTTTTAAGCAGGTGATTCAGAAACCTGTACAAACTAACTTAGGATGGTTCGAATTACGTACGTAAAACAATGGTTGAAATATGCAATTTAAAGATTGTGGGATATCACACTGGGACTTTGGCCTGGCAATAAAAGTGGGTATTCACAAAATTTTGTCTCTTGCTTTTGTTCTCTTGCATATCTTCTTGCTGTCCTTCAGTCAGCCAACATATAATTAGGGATAGTCATTAAAAAGTTCAGTATAAAAGTTAAACAGAATTAAAAGGAGATTGTAACGTTTATATATTTTCACATACGATGATTCAATATGTTAAATTCCTCGAAAATGGTATTTTTGTATAAAACTCAGGCCTGCTCACAGGGGAAGGGAGCAATTGCCCAGAGGCCCTGGCGAATGAAATCTAGTTATGCCGTAAAGACCGCAATGCATCTTTAGGCTATATCTTCATTTAATGATAAAAAACATAGTTTTTGGCTTATAGACGTTTGATACATTACGAACGACTGAAATAATAATTTGAATAATAATATTTAATATGTGTTTGTTACTTTACAGATTTAATAGATATTTGTTGTTACTTTATTAACGCTTTTATGCTTATACTGTGAGGTTAAAAACGGCTGCTGCTATGATTTTGTCTGGTTTATGAGCTCGTTACTGTCCTAATTTAAGACCTTCTTTTTAATAAATTCTTGAAAATGTTAAAAAGAGAGAGAGAGAGAGAAAGGGGGCCCGGCGAGGATGTTTGCCCCGGGGCACGTGCTGGCTCCCGACGTTCCTGATAAAACTTGATTCGTAGAAATGTTGGGGTTAGACTTATGATATAAATCTGAATCTTAGAGGTGGCAAGCTTGGTTTGAATCTATGCAATATCACAAAGCATTAACCCTACTGTTACGACAGCGGAAGTCACGTGACGCTGGTAACACGTGATGAGTTTCTAGAAGGATCGTGAAGGCTCGAGTGTTTGCTAGACAAGTTTGAACGCACTCGATGGTGAATATCATCCATCCTTTCCGATAACACTTCCACAAACTCTGACATATTCACAGGCAACTCTTCATAAGG
>NW_013668865.1:18508-19599 GCF_000517525.1 Limulus polyphemus | reverse complement strand
ATACATTGGATAGAGACAAGTTAGATTTTAATATTTTTCTAGTTTGTGACTGTTTGTTTAATATGGTTATATGTCATAATATATTAAAATTATTATTTCATATTAAATCCTTTCTTGAATATGTATAATTATACTTGTCATAAGACAAGAATTTTAGAATTATTAAATTTACAACACTACATTCTTTATTCAATTCATTATAATTATAGTATTCCAACCACACTATATTCGCCATATCCATTACTGGCGACGCATTTCGTTCAAACTGTTACGTCTTTGGTCGTTAGTTAATTTTCCGTAAAAATTATTTCCGAAGAAACTTTAGCGATACAAGTCCTTTCTTAAATAAAACTGGTTTATTCTTTCTCAATACAACTTTGAAATTCACTTAATTTCAATGGTCACACTATAAGTTAAACAAACGCTATAATTCACAACGAACGACTCACGTGCTCGACTCAATCGTAAGTCTCTCTCTGTCTGCAGATCAATTACATTGTTGCCGTCAGTTCCTACCGGTCTTATATATATAAGAATACCGCATATCTAGTAACCTCTCGAGACTTCAGGAAGTTTCGAGAATATGACGTGTTACTAGCGTCACGTGACCTCCACTGTCGTAACAAAACTAAAGCTCGTCAGACCTAATACAAATGCCTTATGCCAAATACAACCTATATATTTATGAGCCCTCTGAATGTTATTGGAAATGTAATAACTTAACTTTCTATTAAAGAATGGCGTTACATTGTCTTATGGTAATATATTACCACTACTACCATTACTCCGAAAAGGCAACGGAAAAATTAATTACAATTGAACGAACGCGTCGTCGACAATGGATTTTACAAACATAGTGTGGTTGTGATAGTATTATTATATACTCTTCGAATTCTTGAAAATCCCTAAGAGACTAGATTATTAATGTAGTGTTTAAAAACATAATATTAATGTCTTATGACAAGTGTAATTGTTGTCAATTACATTGTTGAATGCTTATACGACACTTGACATGTCTAACGTATTGTTACGTCTCCGTGTGTTAATTAATTTTCCGTAACTTCGTTCCGACGAAACTTAAGCGACACAAG
>NW_013668865.1:12908-17660 GCF_000517525.1 Limulus polyphemus | reverse complement strand
ATTGCTCTTTTGCGCTTGACTCGCGAACTGCATTCTTTCTTATATTTTTTCTTTTTTATCCTTGGGTTTAAAAACTTTATGTAGCCTGTTCAAGAGTCAGATCTTCTCGCACCCTATTTATCCATGCCCCAGGTGGACGTACTTCCAATGTCGTCTATCAAGAGGCTCTTCGGTAGATAAAACTAATTTTTTCACAGATGTGTGATACACTACAAACACACAAGTACAACTCATCACAATTTGACATTTTCCGTTTTTTCTAAGTGACGCAGTTAACATATGGTCCACAGTATCTTTTGTTAACTTATATTTAATTGCTATAATAATATACAATAAAAAATGTAAAATGTAATGTAAATAATGTACAAGTAATTTGTCTGTTAATTGTTAAATTAATGTATTATTTATACAAACAACCCGTACGAAGGACGGGTACACAGCTAGTTTGTCAATAAAAATAGAAATTAAAAACGATAACGTTTCCATTTTATAGGTAGCGCTGTGGTATTTATAAGGAATGAGTGGCGAGTCAAACCGAAGAGAAAATGATATTTAATTATTGATGTGATTCACAAGTTTTTATACATGTAAACTGAGTAAAACTGAAAACTTAAAAAAATGCAACCTAACTCGTTGTTAGAGAAACTTCGACAGTTTGACGCGTATCCGAAAACTTTAGAAGATTTTCGAGTGAAAACATTCAGTGGGGCTACAAGTAAGTATGATTGGCGACTCGAGTGAGACTGCAGTTGAATCAAATGTACAGTTGTGAGTTGGAAGTAAATTAAATATTTAATATTAACTTTTAGCGTTGTTCTTATAAGCAGCAGATAAAGTGAATAATACTAATAGGGCAACTATTGTTAAGACTTCGCGTTTATATATGTGATTGTATTTCAAATTCAAGTGAATATTGACTACATTTCAATTTTGTGTACTTAAAGTTAATATAAGACTTGAAAGTTAAATGTGGGTATATAAAGAATTATAATATAGAATGACATAAAATCCCTGGTTAGAGACACTGGTATCCTACACATTGTAATTACAATATCTTGAGGTACAAGTGATGTACTGGAAACATAGTAATTATATTAAGAATTTTTTTTTACATTATCTTTAAGAAACAAGTTAGTTTTAAATACTTTTTATATGTTTAAAAGTACATTATAATAAATATAATATTGGTGCTCATCTTTTTTATTTGATAAGTGAAATTTACTAGTGTTTTTTGTGATCTTGTTATCTAACTTATTTAAAGAATTTTATTCCATATGTAGTTAATCATCTATTTTAATATTTTATTTTATTTTTGCATCTTGCAGTTACAGTCATTAGTGGAATAATAATGGCAACATTATTCCTATCAGAACTGAATTATTACTTGACTCCGGAAATGACTGAAGAGCTGTTTGTGGATGTATCACGTGGGGAAAAGCTTCGAATCAACATAGATGTTGTATTTCCTAGAATATCTTGTAGTTGTAAGTAATATACAAATGTATTTAGCCAAACAAATTACAGGCATTTAACTAAACATGTTTCATTTTTTTTAAAGAAAACAGTAACATAAGTTGTTTTCAGTACTTAACTTATCATAAAACTAAAAGCAAATGTCTGAAAGAGAACCATTAAAAGTCTATATGTAAGGGTATCTTAAGTACTTGATTTAGTAATCAACATTGCAAAACATTTTTTTGGGTTAAACAGGTGTAATCTACTATCTTGTCAAACTTTAAAAACTTAACAATATATTTTTCTATAGAAAACATTAGAGGAAAGAGGATCTGGACATTTTGTTACGAACATTTAGTTGCTGCCACATTGTTACTATGACAACTTGTGATGGGTGTATTCTTGTTACATCATTTTTGTGACATGGGAGTTTTTGTTACAAATACTGATTTTGTGATGGGTAGTTTTTTAATATAAAATTGATTGGTGACAGTAATAAAAAATGATAATAGATCATAGATTGTACAATCATTTAATGCTATGGGGTGAGAGGGTGTTTAAGCCTGTATTTCAATGTGTCATAGGAGGTGATTTGAATACTTTTGATTCCACTCTGCAAGAGAGGGGGAGGTGGTATAGTTATAGGAGGGTCAATATGTTTTACTGAAAACTTTTGCTCATAAATACTAATCCAGACAGTCATATCAGATGGTTTTTCTCATGTCTTGTGGCAAGATATTCCATCCAACAAATATTGAAGAATGAGTAGAGACCACTTGTTCACACTAATTGCATTTCCCCCCACCTTTATTTCCAGTTGAATAACATTTGATTCATGATGAACCTGTACTTTTCCTTCTAATTTTGATTGGTCAGAATTGGAATTCTTAGGTACATAAATTATATCCAATATTGTGTATTGGAAACTACCAACACTATGATGTTCGAAATAACTACCTTTGGCTTCTACGAAAATAGAACAGCTAAATCTTACTTGTTGCTAGGTGACAATGCAAAAAAAACAAAAAAACACACCAAACAATTTAGTACTACTGAATTACCTTGTGTTATATACCATAACATAAAACAAATAAAAACCAAAAGTTTCTACCAATCTTTTTCATTTTTCTACTTAATGAAAGCCCTGTGAGAACTATTCATTTCAAGCCTTGTAATAATAACTTGCTTTTCCTTCTAATTTAAGTTGTAAAACTGAGTAATGGTTAACAATTTGTGTGGTACATATGTTTCAGTTTTTCAGATTCTTCAACTCAATCATACATCTTAGTTTTAATACTAAGAGTGTAACTTTCTGATGCTTATTAGGCAATATCTCTACATAAGAAAAAGTGTATAATTTAACTGTATCAGATAATGATCTTTTTTTGTAATTTGGAAAGTATGTTGCAAATATTTCCACAAATAAATAAAACAAAGGTGTAGCATGGTAACTTAAGATATATATAGATGTGAATTGAGTTATAGAATATGTTTTGTTTTAGTTTGATAATGAATTACTCAAATTTCATTCTGCAAGTTTACATAACAAAAGTTTTGATTCACTAGTTAGTTAAAAAACACATTATTTAAGAAGTGGTGCAAGTAATGACAGCAATACACAGTGTGAAATATTGAGGCGTTTTGGCAAATATATATGATGATTTTGTGAACTAGGAATTAACCTGAACTGTTTTATTTCTAGATCTTAGTATTGATGCAATGGATGTATCGGGAGCCCAACAGATAAACGTTGAACATAATGTTTATAAAAGACGTCTTGATCTTGAAGGAAAACCAATAGAGAAACCAGAAAGAGAAAAGAGTAAGTAGTAATGGTTAATTTATTATTTGGCTGCATTGACTACTAAGAATTAATTGAAGTTAATGTTTTAATCAACATTAAACTTGTTTGATCCCACCTAGCCTATTTAATATCTTTACGTGTAATATGTAGCTCATTATTAACATTAAACCTTTCTACTGAAATTTAATTATTTCTATAGTTTATTTGTAAGTCAAATAAATTTAAATGTTGTGATGAGGAAACAATATATAAAAGTTTAATGTTTTTAAGATAAATCTGCCATTTTAGTTACAAACATCTGTATTTTCAGAACTAGGGGATGCATCTGAGGAGTTTACTAAGGTGAGAATGTTCTTTTAATGTAACATAGCAAATAGAATGCTGTTCAGTTCATCAAGTTCTTGTAGATACAGCTCATGTGTTCCAATAAAATTAAAACTCTTCTCACTATAAACATGTTCAACAAAATATTGAAAGAATCAAAAGTCTCATGAAAAAGTATCTAATTAATAGCTTCAAAAAATTAATAATTTATGAAAAGAGAGAATTTGTTCTGAAGATATATTTATAACTTTCTAGTATTTATTTTAATAGATATAAATAAATTAATAAATAATAGATTCTCTACTGGAACTTCATTAGTTCAGAACTTAAGAAAATCAACTTAAAATTTAATTTTTTTTTCACAAATTTAATGATAGTGTTGCCTGTCTCCGTTCTCATAAACGTATGTTAGGTTCAGTGTTTTTTGTTAAAGAAACATTGTTGAAAATGACTTAAATTTATAGTAGTTTACATTTCAAAGATTCTTTTCCTATTATTTAATATTCAGACAGTTTTAAAGGTTTCTTTTTGTGGATAATAATGTTTGGATGCTTTTTATTTTTAGAATTTTATGCATAATTACAGAATGACTTGTACTTTTAGGCTATCAAGCCAACTCTGGATCCCAATAGATGTGAAAGTTGTTATGGAGCAGAGTATAGAAATATGAAGTAAGTTTGTGAATACAATGTTCTTTTTAAAACTGTTTGATTTGTTTTTAAAAGAGGGAACTTGATAGTTCTGAAGTTTGTGACAGTCTGGTTTGACGTTTCTGTAAGTTGGTCATGTTATTTTTTTTCATTTTGCAGAATGACATATCTGTATAATTATTTTTACCTTCATGATTCATTTACCTGGCTAGATAAGGCAAACAAATTATCTGTTCATGGGACATGATGTTCTCATTATAAAATAAATTCCTGATGTTTAACTGAATTATATGATTCAAAGCATTTTAAAATAAAACAATATTTCATTATTATGGCACTCTCTATATTGTATTTAATAATATGTATAAACATTGTAATTTTGTTAAATTAATAATCCTCTAATTATTTTAAAGTATACTATGTATTAATGATGGAGAAAACAGTGTCTAATAATAAAGATGAAAGCATTTAAATATTTGAGTAAACAAGTGAACAGTGTCTAATAATAAAGATGAAGGC
>NW_013668865.1:4715-11908 GCF_000517525.1 Limulus polyphemus | reverse complement strand
CAAGTGAACAGTGTCTAATAATAAAGATGAAGGTATTTGAATATCTGAGTAAACTAGTGGTAGATGAAACAATACTATCAGTTGATAAATATGTTTAACACTATTTTCAGATTTTGATGAAGATTGAATAAGTGTATTTAAAATTTTTGAACATTGTAAATAAACTGTTTTGTGTTTTGTCCTCATCTTTATTATTATGTTGTAATGCAAGTTAATGCTAAAACATAATTATTGTACTTTTTGTAAAAGTTTATTTCTTCTCATAAAAAGTTATGTTTAAAATGGTAAAACACAATGTGATGCTTAGCCAGTTTTTTAAGATCATAATTTTCAAAGTTACATAACTACAAAATCTTATATATATATATATATACAGTAATGGAAATTATTAAGGAAATGCACAGGAGACACAAACACCAAGTAATGGCAATCAGGTGTGGTGGTGAGTTTATTAATGGTACAAAATGTCATCAAAGAAAAGCAAATAAGTTGTATATATATATGCTAGTTATGTGTGTGTGAGAGATCTTTGTGTTACACCTTGTTTTAACTCTTTTTTTATAATTCAGCCAGGTTATTTTGCCACCTCTTGACCTTCTTAGTTTCTTGTACAATCTCGAGAATGACTATTTCATGACTTGTGAAGTCCTGTTTACCATCAGGGTATCATTTCATCACATTTGCTGTATGCGTAGAATCATTGTCTTGCTGGAAGATGAATACCTGACCAGATCAGAATATGCATATACTTGTTAGTTTTACTAATACCATTGACAAATATGCAGCTCCAACTTGAACTGATCCCTCTCCCATCATGCTTCACTGTAGATATTGAATATTAGAACATTCTTCTTATTTGTGGTCTGATGCCAATTTTAACTTTTTGGTTTCGTTATCTTTTCTCAGCAGCAATTTTTGGAGTAGCTTCACATTCACTGAAACCACATTATCGTAATATTTATTTTACTTTTCAAGAAGAAAAATCACATCTGCATTTATAGGCTACAGCAAGACAAAATCCAAAATCATTCCAATGGATAGACCCTATGCACATTAAGTTAAACACAACTGACAATGGAAAAAGTTATTCTGAAGATGGTACATGACCAGGAACACTATTCTTGTAAAGTGTAATTAACCCTCAGGATTTGTAAAGTATCTCACAAAAACAGCTAATATTGTTTCATGATAACTATTGGTATTTGTAATATTTCTGATTGTAATAATTTAATTGCTGTATGTGTTAGAGAGGAAAGGTTACCAGTGATCTGGGACTTGTAAACAAGATTTATTCCTCTGGTAAAGTTAATAAATTATTTTCTTACAAAATTTTTAAACTCTGAAATAAAATTACCTAAATATTTTCTTGTGATTGTGAGAAAAATTTTGAATTATTTAAAAACTTCAAAAAAAGGAGATTTCATTGTATTAGTTGCTATCTATCAGAAAGGTTACTAAAGAGTTTTTCCTGGTCTACAAAACATTGTCAATTTTACTAATTTCACCCTTTATTCTCATGAACAGTGAACTACTTGAAAGTGCTTGAGTTTTGGTTCTCGTTTGAAAATCATTACATTTGTAAGTGATTCTGTGTGCTAACTTCTTAATCAGAATTACTAATTTCAAAATAGAGTTAAAATAAAATATACTTAATTTCAGTAGTTTAAATTTTAATATCATTCATCTTCTAATTTTTCTCTTTCAAGTTGTTGCAATACATGTGATGATATTCGAGAAGCATATCGGAGAAAAGGCTGGGCTCTTCCTGATCTTGATACCTTTGAACAATGTAAGAGGGAAAATTACAATGAGAAGTTAAAGGTTCATGATAAAGAAGGTTGCCAGATATTTGGCTATCTAGAAGTTAACAGGGTATGTTTAACTTTTCCCATAATGCTTTAGTCCCATTTTTATTACTAAAACATAAAGAAAAACAAGAACAGAAAACTTACAAATTGGATGATGTTAGAGTAACTTTAGGCCTAAAAAGTACTTTCTAATTGAAGACTTGGTAACTATTATGTATAACATCTTCATACTTATACCTTTTAGAAAGATCTTTTTAATGATATATTTTAAAATATAAATCATACTTACTATATCTGCTCATGGTTTAATCTTTGAGAAAAAGATGAACCATGGCTAGGTAATCAACCAAATTTTGATGGTAAATTGTTTAAAACATTTTTGAGCAATACAGACTATTTCTGTGTAGTACACAAGGCAGTATTAGCACTTAATGTTGATAAATTAGTTAAAATACAACTGTAAGGACTGTTAGCAGGATCTCTTTTAAAGAAATGTGTGATGTAAAATGTTCTAAAGAAAACATTACATAGAATATTATAGAATACATATTCAGTAGAAGATAATTCAATTAAAAACTGAATTCAAAGTTTTATGATATTCTTTTTTCACATTTTGATACTTCATGACTATTGTGTACTAGAGTTTTAATATATGTATAAATATTGTTTATCGTTAACCTGAAGTAGTTTACAAGTTATATCCAGATTTATTTGATGTTCTTTTATTGTAAATAATAAGAACAATTATCCGAATTGAAGACAGTGACAATAATAGCAAGGATGATTGATAAAGAAGTTTGTATTTACATTTGTGTAGAATCTATTACATGTCGTTTTCTGGCTTAATGTTTTGCACGTCATGCTGCGACTCCTTAAAAATCAGCTTGACCTCACTAAAGAAACTAAACACAAAATGTGTTATCACTCAAAATTTATTATTGAATGGGAAAAACAATTAATTTGCGAAAATTTTGAAATAAGCTGTTCAAAAATTGAAGTAATACTCTCTAAAACTTATTTTGCATCATAAGAAAATAAACTTCTGCTCAGAAATAATGCCCTCTATTATTTAATAGTAAGCAAGAGTTGAATTGAATTTAAAATTTTTGTAAAAATTAGTATAAAATTAATATCTTATACTTTTGATTTTTATAGAATTTTATTTTAGAATTCTTGCATGTTATTCAATAATATTTTTTTATTTTTCATCAGGTTGCTGGTAACTTCCATATAGCTCCTGGAAAAAGCTTTTCACAGCATCACGTGCATAGTAAGTTTTAACTTTACCAAATCTCAACATAGATACGAAAATATGAATTGACCAAATAATGTTAACCTTTATAATTTTGGTGTGTATTTTTAAAAAAATATTAAACGTGCTGCAATATATGTAGAATAAAGATGTGCTTCTAATCTATTAATTTTGTAAGTATTTTGTTACACTGACTTCTTAAATTTATATGTAATTTGGATACAAAACTTCAAACCTTTCTTTATAACAAATTTGTATTTTTAAGAGAAGCATTTAAAAACTGAGTTGCTTTATCTGGATTAAAGATGAAACACTTTTAACTCGAATAGAATAAAGTAAAACCTTTCCTTTTAAACAAATATGTTTGTTAATACAACAGATTATTACACTATATGGTAAACAAAACAATTCAAAGTTTTATGTTTGTATTAGTTAATATAACAAATTATGCTACTATATAGTAAAAACAAAATACTCAAAGCCTTATTTATATGCAGATATTTTAATGTAACAAATTATGACACTATTTATGTACATCTGAAGAAAAAAAAAAATCTGTGTATGTGTCTCTTTGTCCTAGGTCGTTGGGCCAATCTGAACTAAATTTTGTGGGATGATAGTTTGTAACAATGGACATGTTATTGGCAGGTTCACAACCTCCTCCACCCTCCAATATTGATGTTATTTAGCATTTATTATCTTTGACGTAAATTAACGATGACTACATTCATAGATGGCGCCACCTTGCACCAAAACAAAACCAAAAAAAATATTAAATTTTCTATAACATATAACACAACATAGTACAATGTGGGAGAGAGAACACAAACATATATCTCAGAGATTTAGCTAAATCTTTCTATAGAGGAATGCAATTAGAAAAATGGATGCCACTATTGCATCAATTCAGCTGAAGTTTCTACTCCAACAGCCACCATAATGCTCATATGAAGAGCCATTTCTTGATTTTTACCTATTTCCTACATCAACCTGTGACAACTTAATCCCGTAAAATGACCGTCAATTAATAAATTAATTAAGAGCTGAGAGTTGAAAGTGAGTAGTAGAAAGCACCCCTACCTTTTCCTACAAAGTCACCCTGACCATCGCACAGTGTATACCAGGTTTTAAGTGAGTTCTTAAAGCTTATATGAAACTTTGGGTGAGGTAATAATAAATATTGTAATAATATATCATAAATAAATTGTGTGAAAGTTATGATTTTTTATGTTACTTATCGTAGCATTCACCTCCATAATTTTTTAAGCTCATACCCCGGACAAAAGACTGGTACCTCAGCTTGTGTGTTATAAAGGAAAGTTCAAAGTTTTGTATCCATATTTGTTAGGGCACTCGACTCGCAATCTGAGGGTTGCGGGTTCGAATCTCCATCCCACCAAAAATGCTCGCCCTTTTGGCTGTGGGGGCATTATAATGTGACGGTCAATCCCACTATTCGTTGGTAAAAGAGTAGCACAACAGTTGGCGGTGGGTGTGGATGACTAGCTGCCTTCCCTCTAGTCTTACACTGCTAAATTAGGGACGGCTAGCGCAGATAGCCCTCATGTAGCGTTGCGCAAAATTCAAAAAACAAACAAACAGAAACCAAATTTGTTAACACAACAAATTATGACACTATATGGTAAAAAGTTCAAAGTATCTACATTTTACAGCACATTTGGTAGATGTGAGTAATGTACAAGACTGTGATTTCCAAAATGGAACATTTTACTATTCTCAGTGAGGCAGAAAATTTGAAAAAAATGTTTCAACATTGTGTCTTATAACAAAGCAAGCTTTGAAATAAAGATTCTTTATGATTATTTGTATTCATTTATCCCAGTAAGGAGGTCTATATTACCATATGTGTATTCATTTATCCCAATAAAGAGGTCTATATTACCATATGTATATTCATTTATCCCAATAAAGAGGTCTATATTAACATATGTGTATTCATTTATCCCAATAAAGAGGTCTATATTAACATATGTGTATTCATTTATCCCAGTAAGGAGGTCTATATTACCATATGTGTATTCATTTATCCCAGTAAGGAGGTCTATATTACCATATGTGTATTCATTTATCCCAATAAAGAGGTCTATATTACCATATGTGTATTCATTTATCCCAGTAAGGAGGTCTATATTACCATATGTGTATTCATTTATCCCAATAAAGAGGTCTATATTACCATATGTGTAAGAGTTTATCCCAGTAAGAAGGTCTATATTACCATATGTGTATTCATTTATCCCTATAAAGAGGTCTATATTACCATATGTGTATTCATTTATCCCAGTAAGGCGGTCTATATTACCATATGTGTATTCATGTATCCCAGTAAGGAGGTCTATATTACCACATGTGTAAGAGTTTAGACTGGTAACAAGTATGTACAGTACATTTAACAGTACCTGTTCTCAAACTGCATGTAATAATGGCCCACCAACACACTGTACATTCTCGTGTATAAGTGTTTACATCACATTTTTGTTTTATTTTGCTAAATGTGTCATAAGTTTGGGGTATATTTTGGGCTCAAGTTGTTTTTTTTTCTAATTCTTTTAGCACATCTTTTTTTTAAACTCCTTTCAAAATGTCATTGTTGAAAGGCCTTCAAAAACACTTTCAGTTGCTAAGCCTTCTTGGGCAATAATTGTTTGGAAGTTCTGATCTTAATCCTGACATAAAATGTTATGTAACAGGTTTTTTTTAGTTTAGAATTGATACGTGACTCATAGACTTATTAAGAAAATTAATTTGGTAATTTGAGAAGGAGAAGGGATTTCATTTTAGCATCCTGTATTTATAATTTTCTCAAACCTAACGGAACAGCATTCTCATCTTTCGCTTCTTCTTGGTAACAGAAACAATTAAATGGTTACAATTCATGAATTTTGTACTAACATTAAGCCTACATATGCAGACAATAGGGGTTGGATAGCATGTGGCCACACTCTCAGTGATTGTTGACATAATATATATATTACAGGTTTTATGACAATCAGTAACATTAGTGTTAAATTTGTTCCTTTGTTGATACTTGCTCAGTGAAACTGCTGAATTACAATACAGTATCTGAATGACAAAACAGTCTCACATATTACTCATTATTAAACTCGTGGGGGGAAAAACATATTTAATATCTACTACTGATCACTCCATACATTCAGTTCTAACTGAAGTCTAACATTTACCTTTGTATTTTAATATCTACACATAAACCTTTGACAGTGATCTTGATAAGGTTAATAGTATCATTGTTTATGTTATTCATCGAGTAGACTGCCATGGTTTGTTGGTTATGGTGCTCGACTTGCAATCTGTGGTTTTCAGAACTGAATCCAGTCACCGAACATGCTTGCCCCCTTTCAGCCATGGGAACGTTATAATGTGCTGGTCAATCCCACTATTCATTGGTAAAGAGTTGTCCAAGAGCTGGCAGTGGGTGATGTTTACTAGCTGCCTTCCATCTAGTCTGTCACTTCTAAATTAGAGGTGGCTAGTGCAGGTAGCCTTCGAGTAGCTTTGCGTGAAATTCAACAAAAGCATTCATTCATCTGCTATATCAGACAGTGACATCACATAATTACGATACAAAATTATAAAAAGTAATCAAATATTATTTGCACCACAACAACATATGATGCTAGTGTTCAATATTTTCTTTTTATTAGGGGAGTGCTCTAATAATCCAGTCATCTAGCTCTCGCATATTTTATGAGCATTTACATAATTTTTTTCTTAAATTATTGTGTAGATTTTAAACTTATGACAGAAGAGCATTATTTTAAAGTGTAATCATATTAAACAGATTGATTTTTTTTTATTTGGAAAATAAGATATGATTTGTAACTTATTTTTGTGATATTGTCTATTACAGTCCACGACTTACAACCATTTTCATCATCTCAGGTATGTTTGGTGTTTTTTATCATATTTCTGATAATGTTGTTCACGTTAGTCTCAAGTACTTGATGAAAAGTATCTTCTCTGGAATTTTTATTTTTAAATGGCTGTTTCAGTGATCTTGAAATGTTGCTTTGCTGACATTTGATTCAATGGTTAAAAAAGGTAGTAACATTGGTATTATTTTCTTGACATTTATATATTTATTTTTTATTTTA
>NW_013668865.1:0-3750 GCF_000517525.1 Limulus polyphemus | reverse complement strand
TTAATGTATACACACAACAACATTAGTTTATAGAAAATGCTGTAAACAACTGTATTTAATGTATACACACAACAACATTAGTTTATAGAAAATGCTGTACACAACTGCATTTAATGTATACACACAACAACATTAGTTTATAGAAAATGCTGTAAACAACTTTATTTAATGTATACACACAACCACATTAGTTTATAGAAAATGCTGTAAACAACTGTATTTAATGTATACACATAACCACGTTAGTTTATAGAAAATGCTGTAAACAACTGTATTTAATGTATATATGTTTTACTAATGTTGCCTACCTGTCTTATATAATGTACATTGATGTTTAATAATTACAATTTACAGCATCTACAACTCTTGTGTAATGTTGCTACATACCTGTCTGATATCATTTATGTTAATACTCAGTAATTACTATTTACCTCATCTGTTGTAGTGTTGTTGTCCACCTGTCTGATATCATGCACGTTGTTGTTTAATAATTACTAACTTTAAGGATTAGTTGTTGTGTTTTGTGCAGCATCTTTGTACTGATGTGAAACTTATAACAACGTTTTTGAGTGTACATTATTTTACTTTATGTAATTATTATTTTTACACACTAATCAAGTCATATAAACTAATGTGTTTGTATGCGTACATTAAATACAGTTGTTTACAGCATTTTCTATAAACTAATGTGGTTGTGTGTATACATTAAATACAGTTGTTTACAGCATTTTCTATAAACTAACGTGGTTGTGTATACATTGATGTTTAATAATTACAATTTACAGCATCTACAACGTTGCCTACCTGTCTTATATAATGTTTTACAATAAGTGTTTTACGTGAGTGTTTTACAATGAATGTTTTACGTGAGTGTTTTACAATGAATGTTTTACGTGAATGTTTTACAATGAATGTTTTACGTGAATGTTTTACGTGAGTGTTTTACAATAAGTGTTTTACGTGAGTGTTTTACAATGAATGATTTACGTGAATGTTTTACTATAAGTGTAATGCGTCTTGTATTAAAAAGCATACCTTTTGTGAAACAACCATGACTATCCCACAAAATAAATGTAGGTGTTGATGAGGTTCATGTTATGCAACATCTTCTGTTTAATCATAACAGTTTATTAACTTTCATAAACACACTAATAAAATATAATTTGTAAATAAAAACCCTAATATGATAAATATTAATCGAAATTGACTTTGTTGTTCTTAAATTGTGCAATATTGGTTACATGAGGTTTGGTTTGTAACAGTTTAACTTGACACATCGGATACGTCACATGTCTTTTGGTCGAAACATACCAGGGAAAACTAACCTTCTTGATGGAACACAACAAATAGCCGAAGAAGGTATGAACATTATCATATCTTTTTAAATATGTTTTCACGTTTGATTATTTACAAATAGCCGAAGAAGGTATGAACATTATCGTATCTTTTTAAATATGTTTTACATTTGATTATTTACCAATAGCCGAAGAAGGTATGAACATTATCGTATCTTTTTAAATATGTTTTACATTTGATTATTTACCAATATCCGAAGAAGGTATGAACATTATCGTATCTTTTTAAATATGTTTTACATTTGATTATTTACCAATAGCTGAAGAAGGTATGAACATTATCGTATCTTTTTAAATATGTTTTTACATTTGATTATTTACAAATAGCCGAAGAAAGTATGAACATTATTGTATCTTTTTAAATATGTTTTTACATTTGATTATTTTTTAAAATCCTCTGTACAACTTGCCCCTCTATTGCTCAGAGGTAAGTCTGAAAGTTTATGATACTAAACACAGGGTTTTGATACGTGTGGTGAGCAGAACACAGATAGCCCATTGTATAGCTTTGCACTTAACAACGAACTATACAGTTTTTATGAAAACAAATAAAATTACTTATATAACAGTTTATGGTCTTATTCAGTTAGTTGAAGTTTCAGAAGTGCTGTTTTTATCCTAGTTTGTTCTGCATTTATTGTCCTGGTTTATTTCAAAATAGTAAACTAACCATTGTCATGATCAATGTTGTAGCAATTTATTGTTTTAAGGATTATTCTGTATCTATTTTGTAATATTAAAGAGGTCAGTATTTGTGGGCAAATGCAATATGTCTGTGCCACACAATCCCAACATGGCTAATTTTGACACGAGAAAAAACACACAAAAATTGAAAACTGTCTATATCATTGCCTGGGACCTGTAAGAAGGTATTTTTGTACCAAATGCCATGTAAGTTGGTTACATACACATTAATATTTCGTGAAAACCCAAAATTGTGCTTTCCTTGCTGAAAAATTCAGCTAAAGAGAAAAATTGTCTGTATATCTGTTTGGGACCTGTAAAAAAGTATCTTTGTACCAAATCTCATGTAAATTGGTTGAAATACGACAGAGTAATTGTCAAAAAAAAACATAAAATTACTCTTTTTGTGACATCTTGACCCCTCTATAATTACTAAAAATAGCCAAGTCCACCATTTTTGTTTGTTAATGTGTGGGACTTGTAAAAAAGTATCTTTGTACTAAATCCCACATACATTGGTCAAAATATGGCCAATTAATTATGTTTTTTTGTGAGTTCTGACCCCCCCTAAAAAGACTCAAAATTGGCAAATCCAACTTTTTTTTGTATGTCATTGTGTTGGGTGCATGAAAATTTATACTTGTGACAATTTTCATCTTGAGCCCATTTTTTCATTGTTTGACCTCATATAATCCTTAAAAAGGCCTACATAAAACTGTGTATTGAACCAAAGAATAACTCTACCAAGTTTCAAGTCAATCCACCAAGAAATGAATGATGGTGGTCGATTGAAAAGTGTTTGGAAGAAAGAAGAAGAAACAATATAAAAACTGTGTGTCTCTCTCTGCAGAGACAGAACTAGAAAATAAAAGTTAAAATGGCACAAAGTAGGACTTAAATTTGCTGTTTACCAGGTAAGTTAACTGACCCACTGAATTATCACATCAAAATGGTACAAGTCATGTGTTTGGAACAAAACTTATCAGGGTCCATTTGTTGATTATTATACAAATCACTGAAGGCTGAGGTTTCTAACATCTTTGATATGATAATGTTCAATGTACATAAACATTTATAAATGTATCCAACTGTTAAATACACATTATCTAATGTGTACATATATATGTATTAATGTTCTAGAAACATAATTTTATGTAGAGTTGAATTATAATTACATTTTTTGTCACTTTTACTAATATTATCACACATACGCACATTACTTATTATATGAAGATGTATGATAATGTTATTTGCACATTTTCTAATGTGCTTAGCTCTAATATCTTATGCACATTATTATACAGCATCTACAACTGTTTTACTAATGTTGCCTACCTGTCTTATATAATATACATTGATGTTTAATAATTACAATTTACAGCATCTACAACTCTGTTTTACTAATACATTCACTGTAAAACATTCACGTAAATAATTTATTGTAAAACACTCACGTAAAACACTTATTGTAAAACACTCACGTAAATCATTTATTGTAAAACACTCACGTAAAACATTCACGTAAGGTTACAAAAAAAAAGAACCATTCATACAAACAATTTAATCAAGTATTCTCTGAGTATCCTAAAAAAAGTAAGGATACAACATGCACCTTCAGCAGCAACATTAACAGGTTTATTAACATCAATTATAGTTTTTTACGATGATTAACAATGCTTCTCTAGCACAGAAAAAGACATTTCCTTCGTTG
>NW_013668864.1:126580-136702 GCF_000517525.1 Limulus polyphemus | reverse complement strand
ACTGATATGTATCTGAAGCATGGTTACTGATACGAATATGAAGCAAAGTTACTGATATGTATCTGAAGCATGATTACTAATATGTATCTGAAGCATGGTTACTAATATGTATCTGAAGCATGATTACTGATATGTATCTGAAGCATGGTTACTGATATGTATCTCAAGCATGGTTACTGATATGTATCTGAAGCATGGTTACTGTTTTGTATCTGAAGCTTGGTTACTGATATGTATCTGAAGCATGATTACTAATATGTATCTGAAGCATAGTTACTGATATGTATCTGAAGCATTTGTATTGATATGTATCTCAAGCAGGGTTATTGATTTGTTTTTCAAATAGTTACTAATATATGGTAATAAGCATGGTAACGATATGTATCTGAAGCAATGCTACTAATATGTATCTGAAGCATGGTTACTGATATGTATCTGAATCTTGGTTACTAATAGGTATCGTAAGCAAGGTTATTCATATATATCTGATACACGGTTACTGATATGTTTCCGAAGGATGGTTACTAATATATATCTAAGGCACGGTTACTAGTATGTAACAGAAGCATGGTTACTGATATGTATCTGAAGCATGGTTAATAATATGAATCTCAAGCAAAGTTACTGATGTGTATCTGAAGCATGGTTACTAATATGTATCTGAAACATGGTTACTGATATGTATCTGAATCTTGGTTACTAATAGGTATCGTAAGCAAGGTTATTCATATATATCTGACGCATGGTTACTGATATGTTTCCGAAGGATGGTTACTAATATGTATCTAAGGCACGGTTACTAGTATGTAACAGAAGCATGGTTACTAATATGTATCTCAATAATTGTTACAGATGTGTATCTCAAGCATGGTTAAATAATATGTATCTGAAGCATGGTTGCTAATACGTATTTTTAGCATGGTTACTGATATGTTTCCGAAGGATGGTTACTAATATATATCTAAGGCACGGTTACTAATATGTAAAAGAAGAATGGTTACTAATATGTATCTCAAACACACTAGCTATTATGTATCTGAAGCACGATTACTGATATGTATCTGAAGCATGGTTACTGTTATCTATCTAAAGTCTGGTTAATAGTATTTATCTGAAGCATAGTTACTAATATGTCTGAAACATGTTTCCTGATATGTATCAGAAACATAGTTACTAATATGTATCTGAAGTATGGTTACTGATATGTATCAGAAACATGGTTACTGATATGTATCTGAATTATGGTTACTAATATGCTTCTGAAGCATGTTACTAATATGTATCAGAAACATGGTTACTGATATGTATCTGAAGCTTGGTTACTAATATGTATCTGAATTATGGTTACTAATATGTATCTGAGGTATAGTTATTAATATGTATCTCAAGCACACTTACTATTATGTATCTGAAGCATGGTTATTGATATGTATCTGAAACATGGTTGCTAATACGCATTTGAAGCGTTGTTACTGATCTGTAATTCAAGCGTTGTTACAGATGTGTATCTGAAGCTTGGTTACTGATATGTATCTGAAGCATGGTTAATGATATGTATCTGAACACGGTTACTGATATGTATCTGAAGCATGGTTACTTTTATGTATCTAAAGCATAGTGACTAATATGTATCTGAAGCATACTTACAAAAATGTATATGAAGCATGATTATTAACATGTATCTCAATAATTGTTACAGATGTGTATCTGAAGCTTGGTTATTGATATGTATCTGAACACGGTTACTAATATGTATCTGAAGCATGGTTACAATATGTATGAGAAACATGGTTACAAAATGTATGAGAAACATGGTTACAAAATTTATCTGAAGAATAGATACTGATATATTTCATAAGCATATTTACTAATACGTCTTTCAAGCAAGATTACTGATATGTATCTGAATCATGGTTAGAGATATGTATATGAAGCATACTTACTAATATGTAGCTCAATAATTGTTACAGATATGTATATGAAGCATACTTACTAATATGTAGCTCAATAATTGTTACAGATATGTATCTGAATCATGTTACTGATAGGTTTCTGAATCATGTTACAGATATGTATCTGAATCATGTTACAGATATGTTTCTGAATCATGTTACTGATATGTTTCTGAATCATGTTACTGATAGGTTTCTGAATCATGTTACTGATAGGTTTCTGAATCATGTTACTGATAGGTTTCTGAATCATGTTACTGATAGGTTTCTGAAGCATGGGTACTCATATGTATATATATCACACTTACTAATGTGTATCTCAAGCATGATTATTAATATGTATCTGAAGAATGGTTACTGATAGGTTTCTGAAACATAGTTACTAATACGTATCTGAGAATGGTTACTAATATTTATCTAAAGCATGGTTACTAATATATATCTGAATATTGGTTACTAATATGTATCTAAATCACAGTTGCTAATATGTATCTTAAGCACCACAATTATTATGTATCTGAAGTATGGTTATTGATATGTTTCTGAAGCATGGTTATTGATATGTTTCTGAAGCATGGTTATTGATATGTTTCTGAAGCATGGTTACTGATATGTACCTGAGAATGGGTAATGTTTTGTATCTGATACATGGTTACTAATGCGTATATCAAGCATGGTTACTGATATGTATCTGAAGCATGGTTAGTGTTTTGTACTGTATTCGTATTTTAGGCTGACCAAGGCCTTAAAAGTTCCACACACTACTAAATATTGTGATGCAATAATACTCAATTAAAATAACAAGAAAATCTTAGAAGATTCTAGTAACATAATGCAATAACACAACAACTGCCAATTCACAACAATTAAACTATACAACATATGATTCGTAAATAGTGGTGTAAGCAAGTTATGATAAACTGTCGGGTTTTATAGAGCCTATGACTTGTTGGCAATAAATTACAACAATAAATGGCCAGCACACAATTCATCTGTTTTAAAATAATATATTTAAAGCAGGTCAAACGTACGTACAAAAGAAATTCGTTAGACTATTGGTTACCACAGTTGTATGCATTGCTTCAAATAATTCTCCACTATGTAAAAAAGTCCACACAGCCGGGTTCAGTTACTATATAATTCAATTGACAAGACGAATTATTTCTTCTCTCCTCTGTTATCACAATACAATCAGTGATAAATTCATATATTTTCCTCCGTGGACCATCAAAGTTCCATCCAGAGCTTTAAATAATTCTCTTTTTTTGTCAAAAGTCCACATAGTTTGGTTCAATTACTTTAGAACCTAATTGAAAAGACGAATTATTCTTTTCTATGTCTGTTGTTACAATACAAGCTGTGAAACTCATTTGAAAATTACCACAATACGTGTTAGTTATTACAGTTGTATCCAGGGTTTTAAATATTTGTCTCCCTTTCGTCAAAGTCCTCACAGACGAGTTTAGTTACTTTAAAACATTATTTTAATAAGATAAATTATTATTATTCTCTATGTCTTTTGTTACAATACAAGCTGTAATGCTTTCTCTTTAGAAATCATTTGCACATACAATATACCACACGTACAGAGTTACATAACGAAATTTGTCATAATTATCGCTTTTAAAATAATTAACTTTAAAAACTCTTGTTGTGAAAGCTAAATAATCATTAAATATTAGATCACTAAATAAACTAAATAAAAACTTTTAAATTGAACAGTATTATATATCCAACCTAAACTATCGCTTCTAAAATAACTAAATACACTCACGCCACACTTAAACGGAAAAAGTCGTGTATATCTAACAATAATATCTAACAGTTCTTGTGTTGTTACCACTATAAAATTAACAGCTATATTCTGTCCTAGTGGCCACTTTGTACTGTACGCTGGGTTTCTAATGTATTGAACTCTGATAATACATTCATACTTAAAAGGTTTGATTAAATATAAATGCAATTCCAATATACTGAAAAAACATGAGAATGAAATAGATTTTTAAGTTTGAAGATAAAATAAAAAGCGTAAATCATTTGAAACATTGGTATAGTGCAATAATATTGTCATTACTACCATTTTTATATTAAGCATGATTATTGCCGCCTCATTGGTTCAGCAATAAGTCTGAAGGCTTATAACGCTAAAAACCGAGCTTCGATACCCGTGGTAGGCACAGTATTGATTTGCTATTGCGTAGCTTTGCGCTTAACAACAGAAGTATTCATAGATGGGCAGGATTCTTTACAGAAGGTGTCTGTGACTTGTTAGCGATGAATTTGAACAATAAGAAAATAGCACACAGTCCACTTGTTTTAAAATAATATATTAAAATAAGCCATATATATATATACAAGTGTTCATTACACAGTTAATCACCACAGTTGTATTCAGAGCTTTAAATAATCTTCACATAATAAATATGTGAAGATTTTCAAAAAAGTACATTTTTAGTTTATTTTACACATATTACTTTGTAATTAGTAAATAGTTGAACCCAACGACTAAGCCCACGGGCTGCCCACACGTCCGTTACACAACAAATGGACAGACAAAGTATGATTCATGTATTTAAAGTCAATGAAGCATCATGAAATATAGACTTTTTTACTAATTGTTAAGAATATATTCTAATTTATGCTGATTGTATTTGAGTAGGTAAATAGGTGTTTCTTAAAGGGTTTCTCCATGTGAACTATTTAGTTTAATGTTCAAATGTTATATTTAACGTTCAGTATGATTTCAGCTCAATATTTTTATGTGATATAGATA
Source organism: Limulus polyphemus (assembly GCF_000517525.1). Classification (NCBI taxonomy): domain Eukaryota; kingdom Metazoa; phylum Arthropoda; class Merostomata; order Xiphosura; family Limulidae; genus Limulus; species Limulus polyphemus. The sequence continues at coordinate 131,977 of NW_013668864.1, read as the reverse complement.
ATATTACTTTAGTCGTCACATTATTACATGAGTTAGGTTGTTGTAGATGTAAGTTTTAAGCACTCTTGTTTAGTTTTTCGTTGTTTGATCAATCTTGAGATGTCTATCCACCTGTGTGTTGCGCGTAATTACATTTTTGTGACAAGGGCGCCTATGAACTCGAGACTTGTGAGAGAAGGTTAATGACTGGCAGATTTTTTCTTTAGCACGCGTTGATAGTGAAGTCAATATATTCGAGCTCAAAGTGAGTTTGGCAGATTTGTTGAACTGTGAATCTCGCTTTTGGTAAATATAGTTGTATTTTCTTCTACGGTAAGGTTGTGGTGATCGGAAACCAATTGTTGTCTTGGTTAGTAGCCTTTGCGATCACATAACTATCAATTAGTCCATTGTTTTATAACTAGATAACAATTACTAACTAGTTTTATCTTACGTTTCTTCTGCTTATCTGCTGCCGTCTTCAGGGACATCCTGAGTAGAACTGTTTATGTGTTTATGGTATCCGGGATTCGATCCTTGGTCTTCTTGATGGAAATCTGGTGCATTATCCACTCTGAACTTATGTTATTTACATATCCATCTTTACAAAAAAAACGAGTAATTACTTCCAGAAAAAAACAAAAACTCATACGTTGTTTACATACACCTTTGGCGCAGGGGAATGTGTCTATATGTCTGTAATTGTCTTCTTTATTTTTTATTATATATTCCGACTACCAGGGTTGTAGTAGTGTGCTGTTTCTATCCTCTAGGTTTCCTCGGAATTACAAATATTGAAACTAGGCAGTCTATGACGCCTATATTTAAACTGTATGATTTATGGCAGTTTGATTTATAGTCGAGCTATTTAACAATAACAGTGGGTTTCTTGTAAACTTTTGTAGTGTACAAAGTGTGTATATTATTAACTCACGCCAAGTAATGAGAGTTTGTTGTATATATTTATTTCCATTGTGAATTGTAGCGCTAGATGTTAGTTGGTCAGGTGTTTCATGAAGTTTGGAATCTTATATGTAGTGTGTATCATCATCAAAACTAGTGAGCTAAGTCGTGGATATAAAGCAGCTGTTTTTAAGGTGCTAACTTCGGCATGTTTCATCTATATGTTAATGACTACTGTTGTTAGGATAAACAAATGACTAGGCTTCTTGTTGTTGCAAGTATTTATCTTCATGTTGTAAGTAGGTTTTTAGGGTAAACACATGGTTGGGCTTCCAGTTGTTGCTGGTATATATGTTAATGTTGTAAATAGATTGTGCGTATTGTTTTTGTGGAGACTGTCAGTTGGGTGTGTTCCTAGAGATTTCTATCATTAACAAGCTGTTTTTCAAGTACTTGTTTATCAAGTGTTGATACTGTTGTGTATCTGCTTGTTTGTTAATTTCTGGTAGAAATTCTTTCCGATGAACTTCAGCGATACAAGTCCTTTCTTGATTAAACCAGTTTATTCTTTCTCGATACCAACTTTAGTACACAGTAATTTCACAATCAGTACGTTTCTCGTTACTTTAAACTTAACAACTTGTATAATACACGCTATAAGTCACAGCGATTCACAATCTCGATAACACACACCAGCTCGAAACAGAATCGTAAATTACCCGGAACTCTCTTCATTCCATACCACAGGTTCATTCGTTTCTAGCAGTTATTTAGATTTAAAAATAATTAGTTCCGAAGAAATAATTACTAATCTAGGGTGCTCGAAGATTAAACAATCCTTTTTCGCCCCGCGCGTGGCCTAGGAATATGGGCTTAACTTGAGAAAACAGGAAATTAATGCAGACAAGGTATGTAAATATAAAAAGGTAAACGTGAGAGTAACGGAATAATAAAAAGTGAAGAGCAAAGCAGACTAAACTAAACGGCCCATATCGGACTGATAGTCCATCAGGGCGGCGGCGATCTAAAAATCCTATGCCGATAATTTACTGTTGGGGGAAACTGGAATACCCCGAGAAAACCCACTTTCACTGGTAATGACCAATTCGTTACCAGTGCCCGGTTAGCGAGAAGAAGTAAGTGGGGAAAGCGAAGTGAAATCCGGTGCTGGGGGGGGGGGGTTTGATTAGCTTCTGAATGAGTTGTGGAGTCTCCTGATGTTCGCCATGGTTTTACTGTGGAACAGGTTCCGGTTCCAGGCAGGTGGTAAAGGCGTGGGGTCCTCGGTATCGGTGTCGTTGGAAGACACAGAAAGGTTCGTCAGGTAAGTAGAAATCGGGGGAGGTGTCAATTACTAAGGTATTCGGCAAGATTGACGACGATGATGTGGACAGTGGCTTAGGGCTGGGAGGCGGGTTATTGGTATTTTGATAGGTGTCGTTGGTAACTATGAAGACTTGCGGCTGGGTCTGGGTGCCTTTTTTCCTCCTAGTAGTGGTGGTTTGGGTTAACATGTCTTGAGATTCAGGGGTGGGTGAGATTTGAGTAGCTTAGTCTATTGTAATAGGATGGGCGGTAGAGTACTGATTGGCGGTGGTTTTCTTTAAGGTGTTGAGAAACATGGGCTTGGGGGGGGGTTAGGAAAGGTATGGGGTGGGTGAGGTTTACGGTAAGGTTTTTCTGCCTTAAAATGATGATAATCAAAGTAGCAACCGTGGGTGAGGTTGAAAGCTGCTATTGTTTTGGAAGTTGTGACAACTTTCATGAACGTGGAGGGTGAACCTGTTTTCTCTTTCTCTGCCAGGCTTATATACTAAAAAAAAGAGGGCGTCTCAAACAAACTTGGTATTCCCCAGTAATTCATGATCATTCGAGAAATTCATCACGTGTTACCAGCGTCACGTGTCTTCTGCTGTCGTATCACTACATTAGGAGAGGTTGGATACGTCAAAGCTGATTAATGTGTCTTGTGAGGTTATTGTGGTTGTTCGTACAATCTCTACAAAATGGAGTGAGTTCTTAACATGTGAGAATGTTTTACTTGTTAATGATGATGTTATATTTACCAAATATCTAGATAAAGTTAATAACTACTATAACTATGGGATGTTAGTTTTAGGTAAACCATAAGTACTGTTGAATACAATTAGTTGTTCTGATGATTCTTGAGGAGTTGTTTTGGTTAATTGTCTGTTCTGTGTTAGACTTTATCTTCGTGTAATACTTATCTTCAGCTTGAAACAGTGTGCTATCCACTCGACAGAGGTCTCCCTCATCAGAACTTGAATCAATTATTTGAATGTTTTCTAAAAGAGTATCTAGGTTTTGTTGACTAAGTGTATTATCAGTTATGTAGTAATCTCCCAATCAGTTATGTGTGTGGTTCATATACCATTATCTTAATGTTGTTCCATTTTATTGAATGGTCTTTTCTGGCATGAGAGGCTACAGCAGATAGATAGTTTTATATGTTTATTATGCTTGTGAATTAGAACTTGTGTTTTTGTTGTGTGTTTTTTTCATTGTTCTGAGGTCCACATTCACTATATACACTACAACTGGTCCTTTGGTTTGTCGTGTATAACTGTGAATACTGTTCCCTCTTTATTCTGTTTATATATATCTGTTAATAATCAAGAAGTTTGTACTTTTAACCAAAAATTACAAGAGGAAATTAATCCATTTAGATTAAAAGTTTCTGAGGAAAATAAATTCCTCGTCTCGTGGTTGGCACAAAAATTATCACTTGTTTTTCAACGAAATTGAGTTCATGTGACACAAAACATTGAAAGTAATTCAGCGATTTAATTAAAGAAATTTTTGGGGTGAAATTTTAATTTTTATCGATGGGTGCGAGTTTTAATTGCAACATCGGAAAATACCGGGTCTCGTTTTAAAAGTTTTATCATGACCACGGTTTGGCTGAGATACGTTGATAATACATTCGTAATATATGTTCATACACTAAAGACAAGATTCCAGACTTCACATGGCCCGGAATGGCCAGGTGTTTAAGGCATTCGACTCGCAATCTGAGGATCGTGGGTTCAAATCCCCGTCCCACCAAACATGCTCATTCTTTCAGCCGTGGGGGGGCGTTATAATATCAGGGTAAATCCCACTATTCGTTGGTAAAACAGTAGCCCAAGAGTTGGCGATGGATGGTGATGACTAGCTTCCTTCACTCCAGTCTTACACTGCTAAATTAGGGACGGCTAGCGCAGATATCCTTCGTGTAGCTTTGCGCGAAATTAAAAACAAACCAATCTAGATATCAAGAACCACCTGAACAGACAACATCTGTATTCGTATACCCTGGCGACGAGATTAATTTGACACAGTATACGACAAAGATGAACGACCCACGGCTTGCTTGTTGTTTATACAATGTCGCATACAGCACAAATTTTGTTGGAAATTTTCACACGAGCATGACAAGTTATTAATCTTTTTATTTAATTTGTAATGACTTGAACCCTTCTTCTTTCCTACATGGACTTTGTTTTGTACGAGTCAGTAGTTAGGATCTAAAACAAATAAAAGATTCGACTACGATAGCAAAAAAATAGGTGCTGTACAACGTCTAATTTTTGTATGAGTTTATCTACTTTTTCTTTTTCTTTACTTGAGAAATGAAAGGGGGGTGGGGTAATCTGAAGCCCTTTATCTTTTCGTTATCATTTGATTAGAATGTGAGCGTCACAAGCAAGGTAATGTTTTGTCAGGCTTTCACCCTAACCACGTACACAGGCTCACGAGGCTACTGGTGTTATTTGCTCATAGTTCGGAAGCCTACTTACAACATTTATCCGAGAAAATCAAATTACATATAAGTTATATTTGGTAAATATGGAGCTGACGAATAAGGTAGTCCTTGTGACTGGAGGTGCCCAGGGGTTAGGTAAAGCTATATGTGAGAGCTTCTTGGAGCGAAAGAACAAGGTAAGTCTGGAGGCGATTTTCTACCTGTTCAATTCTGTTCTGATGGATCATGCTAAAACCGCAACCCACAGTGAAATGTGATTACCTACGAAATATTCTTTAGAGGATTTTCACAGAGGCTGCATCGATCGAGTTAAAGTTTCCACCTGGTGAATATACCTTTAAGAGTTAATCTCTATTATACGTTAAGAAGAAGGTAGTACTAACATCCGAAACCTAATCTACTTTATGGATTTTTCTAACTAAACCATTGATAAAATCAGATAGAATTTCGAGTAACTAATCTCAAACATTTAAGTAGAACAATTACAAGCGAGTTTTTTAGGCAACAGAATTCATACAATGAACCTTTGGATACACAGTCGACTGGGCTACACTCGGCCCTTTTCATTATTAACTGTCAACTTTGAATGATAAGTGTTACAATAGCACAACCAACTGTTTTAGCTCCAGAACTGTAGTAAACCTCTACTTACAATCGCACAACCAACTGATTTAGCTCTAGAACTGTAGTAAACCTCTACTTACAATAGCACAACCAACTGTTTTAGCTCCAGAACTGTAGTAAACCTC
>NW_013668864.1:123772-126277 GCF_000517525.1 Limulus polyphemus | reverse complement strand
ACCTCTACTTACAATCGCACAACCAACTGATTTAGCTCTAGAACTGTAGTAAACCTCTACTTACAATAGCACAACCAACTGTTTTAGCTCCAGAACTGTAGTAAACCTCTACTTACAATCGCACAACCAACTGATTTAGCTCTAGAACTGTAGTAAACCTCTACTTACAATAGCACAACCCAACTGATTTAGCTCTAGAACGGTAGTAAACCTCTACTTACAATAGCACAACCAACTGATTTAGCTCTAGAACTGTAGTAAACGTCTACTTACAATAGCACAATCAACTGATTTAGCTCTAGAACTGTAGTAAACCTCTACTTACAATAGCACAACCAACTGATTTAGCTCTAGAACTGTAGTAAATCTCTACTTACAATAGCACAACCAACTGATTTAGCTCTAGAACTGTAGTAAACCTCTACTTACAATAGCACAACCAACTGATTTAGCTCCAGAACGGTAGTAAACCTCTACTTACAATAGCACAACCAACTGATTTAGCTCCAGAACTGTAGTAAACCTCTACTTACAATAGTACAATCAACTGATTTAGCTCTAGAACATTAGCACATCTGTACTTAGACAAGCACGACTTATCGACTTAAATTGAATAAACGATGTTTTAGATCGCAACTGGACAAAAACAAACAATATTGATCTCAAAACACAAGCTAAAATTAACAGGAACAGAAACAAGCACTGTATACTTTAGATGACAGAACACTTTCCCAAACATTCTTTACAATTTCATTTTATTGTGATATTCAGGGTTATCTTTGTATGTATCAGATGTTATTATCATCACTGGAAAATCAACAGCTATCTGTTGTTAGTCTGTTTACTTCGAACCATTGTAAGTATAAATTATTATAAAGAAAAAAATCCTTGTTTTGATTTCAAAAGATGCATATTAAAAATCGTAAGTTTTATTCAACCAAATTTAGAAATGGCAAAGGGTGTTTGAAAACCATACGTAAATTGTTTTCTCACTAACTAAAATTACTTTTAAGTCGTATATATTTCATAAGAATATAATATAATATAAATATAAGAATATTTGTCAGTTGCTATTTTTTTGCCGAAAGCTGGTAAAGTTTTAGAAACCAATGGGCCTAAAATGTTTGACAAAAATCACGTTAACTGATAATGTGCTGGTATTAAACGAAAGGCCTTTGTAGGAGACAAAAGATAGATCTGACATGCTAATTCTAAACACCTTTGATTTTGAATTCGTAATGGAAACAAAATGTATGTCAGTTTGGAGGATACGATGTATATTGTTACGACAGCGGAAGTCACGTTACGCTAGTAACACGTCATATTCTCGATGGTTCGTGAATGCTCGAGTGTTTACTAGATATGCGGTATTCATATATATAAGACCAGTAAGAAGTGACGGCAACAATGGAATGTAATTGAACTGCAGACAGAGAGAGAGACTGACGATTCAGTCGAGCACGTGAGTCGTTCGTTGTGAATTATAGCGTTTGTTATAGCGTGATGTGGAAATTAAGTGTATTACAAAGTTGTATTCAGAAAGAATAAACCAGTTTTATTTAAGAAAGGACTTGAGTCGCTAAAGTTTCATCAGAAAGAAATTACACGGGAAACAAACTAACGACCAGAGAGTAACAAATTGGTGTCAAGATGGAAACGAGAAGCGGCAAATCAAACTACACCTTAGCAGATTTGATGGCAGCAATACAAGAACAGCAAAAGAAACAAGAAGAGCAAAAGAAACAAGAAGAACGAGAAAATAAACAAGAAAAGAAACAAGAAGAGAGACAACAGCAGTTGCAAGAAAACCTGCAACAGTGGCAGCTCGAACAGCAAAATAAACAAGAGAGATTACAGCAGTTGTTGGAGGAAAAAGAAAAGAAACAAGAAGAGAGATTACAACAGCTATTGGAGGAGAAAGAAAATAAACAAGAAGAGAGACTACAGCAGTGGATGGAAAAGAAAGAAAATAAACAAGAAGAAAGTCTCCAACAATTGAGAGAAAGCCAGAATACACAAATGGAAAACATTAGTCAATTTCAAAGCGAATCAAATACATTAAAGAATGATTTATTGTCTTTTGCACAAGGAAGATATATTAGCCATCGACTTAATCAGCCCCAGACAATGGGAAGCCCCTTCCATACCCCACAGCTAAACCCTAATGCAGACATCTTCAGTCCCGTTAGAAGTCACATCCCAGATATTAATGTCAGCAATAGGGGTGATCTAGTGAGAAGAAAGCCACAGGAATTCGAAGGGAAGGCACCCTGGGAAGCATATAGAGCACAAGTTGAGCTCCTGGCAGAGATGAATGGGTGCATAGAGGAGCAGAAAGCAGTATATCTGGCAACAAGCCTGAAGAGACAACCACTGAAAATACTTAGACAGTTGTCAGCAGACGACAGACACAACTATAGAGCACTGGTAGCGGCTCTAGAACTCAGGTATGGAACCCAAAATCAATCTGAAGTATACGGGGCTAGGTTTAGGACGAGAGTCCGT
>NW_013668864.1:121878-123345 GCF_000517525.1 Limulus polyphemus | reverse complement strand
GTCCAGCACAAAGGTACCAAGATTGGTACAGTCGTCAGGATTCAAGGCCAGAAGAGGGCAGCTTTTGAAGAAGTTTGAGGGACTTTGCTGCTACTGTAACAAATTTGGAAACAAAAGAGCTGAATGCCGGCAACTTCAACACAGGGAAGATGCCACGGCAGGAAAGGCTGCTACCCAGAAAGGTTGTTGGTACTGTGGAGATCAAGGACATACGAGGAACCAGTGTAAGAAGAATACTACCAATAAGTCAGCTTCGGGAAACCAGTAGTGGTTGGTGCTGAGGGACGCCCACCAACCCTCACCATGAAAGTCCCAACAGCTAAGTGTAAAATGGCAAGTACACATAGTGTCTACGTGACAGGAAAGCTGGATGGCCAAAGGTGCGACTTTGTCATAAATTTTGCATCTCAGCAAACCCTTGTGAGTATCAGGTTGCTGGATCACAAAGGAGTACCAGAAGCTGTACAGAAGCTCTGTGGCGTGACAGGACATTATTCAAGGTTGTGGGGACCAGTGTGAGTAACTATTGAGCTCATGGGCATGAAGAACAGACAGAAAGTATACTTGGCTGACATTGAAGACCAATGCGTATTAGGGTTGGACTACTTACTACCAAGGATGTGTGTAATTAATTTTGATAAAATGACGCTTGGGAACAACAAAGGCCAAATTCCAGTAAGTGTTAAAAGAGAGGTTTGAACTAACTAGGTGTCGTCAAGCTGAAGTCAAAATGACTGAAGGAGTTGATGATGGTGAAATGGAACCAGGTATAGATATTAAATCAGAGCAGGAGAAAGACCAAGATTTGAAGCCAATAATTGATTTTCTAAAAGTGTTTTGCGCCCTGCTTGGGAGAAGGTGTCTAGTCTAGGCCCTGTGACAAAGACCTATTAGGCACAATGGGACCAGTTGAAGCTTGAAGATGGAATTCTTCTCTGGAGATGGAAAACTACAGATGGGAAAGTGACGACCTACAGTTGTAGTTTCCTGATTTGATATTGCATATGCCTCAGGCCACTTGGTGAAATAATCCATCACCACACAAATGTACTTGTTTCCAGCACAAGTTTGGGGCAATGGACCACCAATGTCAACGGCTACTCTTTCCATTGGTGCACCAACTTGATATAACTTCATTGGAGCATGTCCTTTATGCTTAAGTCCCCTTTTCGCATAACATGTACTGCATGTCCTACACCATTTTTCCACATCTTGCCTCATACATATCCAGTAAAATATCTTCTTAACTTCAAGATGTTCTCCTGGGATTGATGCAGCACAACTTCCCATAACTTTCTCGGTATAACCGTTTACCAGGTCGTCACTTTCCCATTTGCAGTTTCCCATCTCCAGACAAGAATAGCATCTTCAAGCTTCAAATGGTCCAGTTGTGCCCAATAGTTCTTTGTCACAGGGCTTAAGCTAGACACCTTCTCCCAAGCAGGATGCAAGACACTTGCTTTTTAG
>NW_013668864.1:119281-120878 GCF_000517525.1 Limulus polyphemus | reverse complement strand
TTCCAGCAATGCTGCAGTCATTTTGCAGGGTTTTTGGCTCAGTCCATCGGCATTTCCATCGGCATTAAGGATGGAAATATGTCAGACTCTTTACTATAGCAATGAGTTCTCTTCGTGTTACACAGTAGTTCCTCTCTGGCCTAGTCAGGACCCTACTGAAGTAGGCCACCACATGTTCGTTTTCGCCCACTTTCTGAGACAACACTCCTCCAATTCCGACATTACTAGCAATGAGGGATTTGGAAGCTTTAAAAGTGGAGATGAGGCCAATTTTTCTCTCAATGTCTTGAAAGCATGCTGGCAAGAAACTGTCCATTCGAACTTCTGGCTTTTTTTTTTCGTCAAATCATGTAGTAGAGCAGCTATAGTTGCAAAGTCCTTCACAAACTTCCAGTAATAGGTACAGAGTCCCAAAAAACTTCTTAACTCTCCCAAATTGTCTGGTATTGGCCAATCACGCACTGCTTTCACCTTGTCGGGATCAGTTTGCACACCATGCTCACTTACAATGTGACCCAAGTAAAGCACCTCTTTCTGGAACAAGTGCCATTTCTTGGGATGGAGTTTGAGGTTTGCTACTTTTAAATGATTGAATACTTCCTCTAGCCGGGACATTTCCTCTTCAAAAGTTGTTGCAAATACGATGACATCATCCAGGTACACTAGGGCTATCCTCCATTGAAAGCCTTCCAGAACTCTTTCCATCAGCCTCTCAAATGTTGCTGGAGCATTGCTAAGCCCAAATGGCATCACGCAGTATTGCCAGAGACCTTGGCTATAACTAAATGCAGTCTTAGATTTATCTGCTACAGCCATTTTTACTTGATGGAAACCTGACTTTAAGTCCAGAGTTGAAAACCATCTAACTCCACTTAGGGCATCAAGAGTATAATTTATTCTTGGCAGTGGATATGAGTCTTTTTCGGTTGTACCATTAAGATCTCTGAAGTACACACAACAAGATTGGATCCCATCCTTCTTCTGGACTAACACGACAGGAGCTGACCAGGGACTATCTAATTTCTCGACTATCCTTTTCTTGTCACTTTGCCGGAGCTATTCTGCTTGGAGGGATCTTTATTGGATGGTGATTGCCTGTGTTTATTCTGTGCTACACAAGATCTGTGCAGCCAAGAACATGATCTCTTTTTGAGAAGACGTCTGTATAATTTGCCAAAAATTCTCTAACCCGAAGATCCTGTGATGATGACAAATGGACTGTTCTCTTCTTATAGAGGTCTGTTAAATGATCTGGGAGTGTATGTCCTTTCTTTATGGTTGTATTTCTTGCTTTAACATTGACTGGCTCTACCTCCTGGCACACACCCAACAATGCCCCTTCCTTAAGTGTCTGCTCACACTTAGAGAAATTGGCCACTGTTATAGGTACTACTTGATGACTTGCCACAAGTGATCTTTCAATCTTCAAATCTACTGGCCTGGATGGGTCTTCCACTGCTTCCACTAGCAATGGGCTTCCTTGGGAATGTTCTTTTATTCTACCCCACACTATCTTCACTGATATAGGGGGTATTGTAGTTGAATTAAGTGCTGTGACATGCAAATCATCAGATGCAGCAACTCTTACTGGAATTTG
>NW_013668864.1:116523-118485 GCF_000517525.1 Limulus polyphemus | reverse complement strand
CAAAAACCAAGGAACATCACCTGATAACATTATCAAAATATACCTAGAACTCATTACGTGTTACCAGAGTCACGTGACTTCCGCTGTCATAACAGTAATGATTACATCGCCTTCCTTTTCTAGTTTCTTTGTTAAAGATAATAATATTCGAGTTATGGAATACTTTGTATTACCTACAGATAAAATAGTTTTTAAAGAAAGAATTTAGTAAAAAACACAAACTAACAAAAATCAAATCGTAAAATATACAGTTAATTACCAGACGATTATCGGCATACCACGTACAACACTGTTCCTTTGAAAATGCTCACTAAAGACTGTGACCTTTCCAGTACGTTACAGGTTACCTCCTATAAACGTTTCATTGTGACATCACAGACACGTCAAAGTGAAGACTCTCAGAATCGTCGCAGCCACCTCTCAGTTTCGTAACCGGCATTTTGGGCTTTTGATAGACCAGGGAGGGTCAGATACATGAAGACCTTTTCCTCCTATCCTAACTGTGGTTTTTGGAACAGATGAATGTTTATGTAGATACGACATGACAGTCGGAGAAAACCGCACTTGCTCCGACCCCTTTCAGGGCATGTCCATGTAGGTATCTTCATTTACATTCTTGTGTTGTGCATAACATCGCTTAATTCGGTGTTGTATAGTCTTACACTTAGCAAACAGTTCCATATATGCGAACAACACATTTCACAAGTTAGAAACTAATCTAATACATTTTACATAAAATACCCTTTAAATGCATTTGTTTTAGTCCAAACTAATGTAGGGTTTAGGGTCTAGTAATTGGTGGCCTTGCTAAATCCTTAGTTCTAAAATAAATGTTTACAGGTGAGAGGTACTTAGGTCTACTTCCATCATGTATGTAGTAGCGATCAAGTTCACAGAGTAGGTCATTCTTTTGCCAATTTTTTGCAAAGTAATTATAGTATTATGCAAGAGTCTATCAGCTATTGTTTGTATGTTTGCATATCTGTGCATAACTTTTAATGAGGTACTACGAGGGACTTTATATGCTGTGGTGATAAGTGAGTTTTGTGTAGATTGTAGCTTATTTATATGTTTGGGGTGCTATGTTTATCCATGCAGGGCAAGCGTATTGAATTATGGGACGTATATATGTTTTACTGCTGTAATCTTTCTTCTTGTTTCTTTTCTCATTTTTCTCGTTTCTCTTCTTGTTTATTTTCTCGTTCTTCTTGTTTCTTTTGCTGTTCTTGTATTGCTGCCATCAAATCTGCTAAGCTGTAGTTTGATTTGCCACTTCTCGTTTCCATCTTCTTTCTTTTTTTTCATCCCACTCCTGACACCAATTTGTTGTGTCTCTGGTCGTTTGTTAATTACTCGTAAAAATTCTTTCTGGAGAACTTCGGCGATACAAGTCCTTTCTCAAATAAAACTAGTTTATTCTTTCTCAATTCAACCTTGCAATACACTTAATTTCCACAGTCACATTAACTTAAACACACGCTATAATTCACAACGAACGTTTCACACAATTTACTGCGCTTGACTCAATTGTCCGTCTCTATCTCTGCCTGACTGCAATTCAATTCCGATTAATTGCCTGGCGCACTTATATACAAGAATAGAAGGCGCCTAGCAAATACTGGATTATTCGTAATGTTCCCCGATCTTTGGCAAGAAAACCTGCAACAATGGCAGCTCGAACAGCAAAATAAACAAGAAGAGAGATTACAGCAGTTGTTGGAGGAAAAAGAATAGAAACAAGAAGAACGAGAAAAGAAACAAGAAGAGAGACTACAGCAGTGGTTGGAGGAGAAAGAAAATAAACAAGAAGAGAAATTACAGCAGTTGTTAGAAGAAAACGATAAAAACAAGAAGTACGAGAAAAGAAACAAGAAGAGAGATTACAGCAGTGTCAACTGGAACAAGAAAGGAAACAGGAAGAAAGTCTCCAACAGTTGCAGGAAAGTCATTAACAACTACACG
>NW_013668864.1:111039-115937 GCF_000517525.1 Limulus polyphemus | reverse complement strand
ATTTTGATAATGTTATCAGGTGATGTTCCTTGGTTTTTGTAGTTTATTTATGTGTTTTGGAACTATGTTTATCCATGCCGGACTGGCATATTCTATTATGGGATGTATGTATGTTTTGTATATTTTGATAATGTTATCAGGTGATGTTCCTTGGTTTTTGTAGTTTATTTATGTGTTATGGAACTATGTTTATTCATGCCGGACTTGCATATTCTATTATGGGATGTATGTATGATTTGTATATTTTGATAATGTTATCAGGTAATGTTCCTTGGTTTTTGTTGTTTATTTATGTGTTTTGGAACTATGTTTATCCATGCCGGACTGGCATATTCTATTATGGGACGTATGTATGTTTTGTATATTTTGATAATGTTATCAGGTGATGTTCCTTGGTTTTTGTAGTTTATTTATGTGTTTTGGAACTATGTTTATCCATGCCAGACTGGCATATTCTATTATGGGACGTATGTATGTTTTGTATATTTTAATTATGTTATTAGGTGATGTTCCTTGGTTTTTGCTTGTTAAACTTCTTGCATAATTTGTACGTTTCCAGACTTTTGTTAATATATTATTTGTATGTTTTACCCACGTCAATTTTGGGTCGAAGGTTAATCCTAAAAATTTTGCCGAGGTTGTGGTCTGGAGAAGTGTTCCATTCGTGTATAGTTTAGGTGTTTTTTTGTGTGTGTGTGTGTGTGTTTATTAATCTTGTAAAAGTTAGTATTTGGTTTTTGGGACGTTTATTTGATATTTTCGGCAATATCATTCTATATTATTCAATAATGTTTGTAAATTTGTTGCTGCTATGGACGGGGTGGGGCGTACTTTTCCAAACCGCAACATCGTCCGCGAATTGTTATGCGAACCCATGATTTGGGTCTTTTAGAGGCATATTGCTCACATACATAATGAATAGAATAGGGCTAACTACCCATCCTTGAGGGACGCCTGCCTCTGGGGTGAATATAACTACCTCTAATTGTGGTTGTTTGTTTGAATTTCGCGCAAAGCTACATGAGGGCTATCTGCGCTAGCCGTCCCTAATTTAGCAGTGTAAGACTTGAGGGAAAGCAGCTAGTGTTCTACTCTTTTACTAACGAATAGTGGGATTGACCGTCACATTATAACGCCCACGACTGAAAGGGCGAACATGTTTGGTGGGACGGGGATTCGAACCCGCGACCCTCAGATTGCGAGTCAAGCACCCTAACCACCTGGCTATGCCGGGCCCTTCTCATTGTGAAGTCACATATTAACATTTCCAAGACTTAATTGAAACTTGTCTTTTTTTTTAATATTGTTGGTTTATTTCTGTTCCTCAATAAAAACATACACATCACACGTAATTGAGTAAATGAATTATATTTCATCTAAAATAATACATTGAGAAGTACTGAAATACTGAAAGATTAATTGTCAGAGATTGCATAAAAGCACAATAAGCAACAACTACTCAAAGTACTAAACTAGTGACAATAGGTCAGTAAACATGTAAAATAAAAATACTGTATATAGTAAATACATGCGCTCCTAAAAGTGAAAAACCTCTGAGAATTATCACATTGTGTCAGTATAAAAAAGGTCCCATGACACTAAGTAAACAATAAGGAAAATAATCGATATGATATTATTTTGTTATAATTATATTATAGAAATAGCAGAGTCTAATTGTTTCATTATCGCCCATGTATAAGGAGTTTCGAAATTATTAAATCTCTAAATGCCCTATTTAAATGTTTCTGTAATTCTGTGGCATTACAAAAAGTATTTCTCATACCAAAACTGGTTTACAAAGAAGACAAAATGTAACTGTTATACCTTTCAGTTAGAAAAACCGGTATCTATCAGATCACGAGTAAAGAGTGTAGTGTCGCTCTTTAATGAATATATAGTTTGTGCTACCGCCTTGTGGGGATTACATATAACGTCTTCAAAACGTCCCCAAGAAAACGTGGTACCTATGACCACTCAAAAACTTATATGTCACGTAATGAAAATGAAACACAAGCACCAAAGTGTGACCATAAGGTGACGTCGCAGATACGTGTGGTGTATGTAGCACGTTAAAAGTAGTTTGGTAATTAATTATACGTTTTGTAAACATATTTTAGTTAGTGCTTTAAAAACCTGTTTCTCGTAACAATTTTGTTCGCATGAATTCGTTCTCTCGGTATCTGTCGTTGAATATAACGGATTTTAAGATGTAAAAATGAAATTAGTGTACTTTGTTCGGAGCTAATATTCGTTAAACCAACACAATAAACCTTTATATGTCGTTAATTAGGGTATCTTATATCTACAAGCATATCGTATGTTTTTTTTTATAATATTACAACAAATATGTTTTGCTGCTGTATTAACTTATTACAGTAACTAAACTTCGTATGTTATAAGAATTGTCGGTTTTTAAATCCCTCAGTGCCAACAGGAGATGCTGTATCTAAAACAAATAAACACGGCCTTTTTATTTAACTCCAACATTTTGTTTTATTTTTTATCTCAACCTTTTGATTATACACCGTTATCAAAACACTACACGTGTAGTTATCAGTGTTGAAGTCTCTTGATAAAAGTGTTTAATCTGAGTGGTTAAGCATACAAAGCACAAGACAAAAAACATGCAAAAAATCTAAGCCAAAGAGATTATATCTATTTCCTTTACATTTTGATACTATGGATGTTGTATTGCATGTTATTTATAGAGTATGTTTATGTTGTAGGTTTGTATAGCAGATGTTAACAATGATAAAGGATTGAAAACTGTTGAAAACTTGAACTCCAGATTTGGTGCAGGCAGCGCTATCTATACTTCTTGTGATGTTAGTAAAGAATCTGACTTCCAAGGTAAAACTGATCTCTATTCTTCTGATAGCAAGTGCGACTGAGGGTTGCTCAGTCTCAATACGTCTAGACTATTTTGATTTAAAATCTCATATTTTCTGTTTATAGAGATAAATATTTAGGTATATATGTTTTTAAGATGTACAGCAAGCTGAACCTGGATACCAGCTCTCGTTTCATTATTTAGAATACATGGCGTTATTAAAAATGGCGAAATAGTTCATAAAGATAAGTTTTTCTTCTGTGTTCTTAAAATCAGAAGATAATAACTAGTCATACTTATATTTCAGTTTCTTATAAATAATATTTGAGAAAAAATATCACAGTGAATAACGTAGCTGATTAATTTACCAATTTGACTAGGAGTACGTAATTTCATAAAACAAACAAAACGTTGATTGTAATGCTGTACTTTATCAGCTGGGCATCCACGCAGTTATCAATATTTTCGGTCATTATTCCAATAATATCTCTTACAGTTCGGCCAGCTTAGGAGATTTAAATTGATTAAGAATTCAATTTTGAGTATCTTTGTTTTGCAGTTAAGCACAAAGCTACACAAAGGGCTCTCCCCACCACGGGTATTTAAACCCGGTTTTTAGCGGTATAAGTCAGAAGATATACCACTGTGTCACTGAGGGGCATTTTGAGTATCTTACTAGGTTATTAAATACAGTATTGGAATCTTCGGAAGCAATTCTAACTGTGACGTGTCAGTCCATGTGAGCGTGGCATCTTCACGATGTTAAATTTATATTGAAAGTTAGCTCTAAATCCATATTCTAAGCCTACAATACAAAATAGTCATCATAAAAAAAATGTACTAAACAGGGCTGTTTAAAAGTCTGTTGACAGATAAATAATTCAGAAATGGAAAGATATAGGAAAATAAGTGTTCTTGGTATAGAATAAGGTGCCTACCTTATGACAATCTTTTAATCAGTACTAGATTAATATTAAGATGCCTGTCGTTAAGCCCAGGCACAAAATGGGCTATCTGTGCTCTGTTCATCACAGGTATCGAAACCCAGTTTCAAGCATTATATGCCTTCAGACTTACTGCTGAGACACTGTGGGCAACATTAAAGAAAGAAGGAACTGTAACTTTAAATGAATTATTTGTTGAATTTCGCACAAAGCTACACGAAGAATATCTTAGCTAGCCGTACTGAATTTTGAAGTGATAGACTAGAGGGAATGTAACTATTCAACACTACACACCGTCCACTTTTGGGCTACTCTTTACAGACTAGATTGTGGGATTCCACCGTCACTCTTAAAACACCTTAAAGTGGGGAAGGCGATCTCTTTCTTATTATATTTGGCGAACCACGAACTTCAGTTCCACAGTTGGAAACGCTAACCACTGGGCCGGCGCTCAGCCCTAAACGTCAGTGAAACACAGTTATTAGTAGAGATTTACACTTTCAGCAAGAGCCTAACTCTCTATAACTTGAATAAAGAACCGTTGTTTTCAGTGTCAATGTGTGTGTGTGTAGCGAGAGTTCAGGGGGGCCCAACGAAAGCTAGACAATATAGTTTATACTTTTGGGAGTCCTTTACATATTTTTGCAGGGAAGCCCAAAAATCGTAATTACGCTACTGATTACATTAAAAAACTAACCCAGATGATAGAGTATATCATGCATGTGATCGTTTCCATTATTACAAAGCAGGAGAGACGTACATAAACAATGTAATATAACAATTCTCGTTAAAGAAATGAATTATATCTTAAATGATTAAAGGAAAATATATAGTGGAAAAGTTAAACATAATCAAGAGACTAAATAATTAATATTTGAGTTATTATCTATTAGGTGATCTATATTAACGATATTCCAAGCAACAAATTTAGTTAAAGTTGATTGAATTAAAGACCGAGAGAGCCACTGTATATTATTAACTTCTGATTTGGTACACAGTGGGATGGACTGTCAGTACTGTGGGATGGACTGGGATGAACTGTCAGTGGGATGTCAGTACTGTGGGATGGACTGGGATGAACTGTCAGTGGGATGTCAGTACTGTAGGATGGACACAGTGGGATG
>NW_013668864.1:107643-110512 GCF_000517525.1 Limulus polyphemus | reverse complement strand
TGTTATAGAGTAGGATATACTGTTAGTACTTTAAGTTATCTTACTGTTATAGAGTGGGATAGACTGTTGGTACTTTAGGTTATCTTACTGTTATAGAATGTGATGGACTGTTGGTACAGCGATTTGGTTTTTGTCGGTGTATAGAATAATCTGGTGATGAGTGACGTAACTTTCTTTTAATGTACATCTGATTATCACATTTTGTTTAAATGAATATTTCTCTACAACTAACCTGTAGTGAATGTTGTAAGCAAATCTTCATACCGATATACGAGTTTTGTACCTTGCGAAATTATTACAGCTGTAATATCATACTACATAATATAAATAACAATAATTACATGATGAGAACGTTACAGATATAATATACTAAAAATATTAATGTCAATAATTATGCGATTCAAGGTTTTCTAAGGATTAATAATCTCTGAATATTCGTCCGAATCTGTTTTAACATTTGATCACTTAAATTTTAGACTTGTTTGAACGCACCATATCCATCTTTGGACGAGTGGACATTTTGGTGAATAACGCTGGGATTGGAGGAGAAAACAATTGGAGAAAGGTCGTTGAAGTGGACCTGGTCAGTAACGGTTTAATTGATTGTATTGTGGAAAGGAGTGTTTAGTACTGTGTGTTAAATTATTGTTATGAGACCGTATGTGTTAGTTTATAATTAATAAATAATTCCGACTGGTTACCTATTATTAGTTGTAATAAACTAAACGTGCGGTGAGTAATATATTACATTTATTCCCAAAGCTAGTAACAATCAAACCACATAATGTCGTGTACTCATTTCCTATTTTTCTATACTAATGATAATCGGTGCTGGTTCTTTTCCTCTTTAACAATGACCCAACATGCTCATAACGAGTTGTTCTTGTTTTGTTTTTATATAAAGTAACGACCATATTGTTATAGAATGTTTTCATTGGTTATCTATGAACACATGCACATAACCATATGCTGGTTTATACTGGTTACATTTATATATTATACTAGTTTTATTTCGTCTATAATAACCTGGTTATTAAAAACTTCTTTATTAGTAATTGCTTTTCTGTCATATTATTCGAGTGTAACACACTACAGGGTTTGAGTGTGTTATATTAAAACGATCTTGCAGCCTCGTCACACGTTACAGTTTGTATTATCATGTTTGGTCATGTTCCGTCTAACAACCGTGCACATTACCAACAGATCTGCAGCGTAGTTTTTACTGAAAAAGGTTTCGTCGTAAGGCTGTCATGTCAAAAGCATACCACTACTCCCGGTTTTCTAGCACCCGTTTCAAAAGTTTGAGCACAAAGAAATCCGTAGGCGACTTGACCGGTATGTCTTCTTACGGAAGAGCATGAATACTCCTTGTGGTACACAACAATTGAATGGATATGTTGTGGAGACAATTTGCGTACACGTGACTCATGTCGCTTTTTATCATGGAAATCTGTCTTGATTATGTTGCGTTCTGTTTCCTGGAGCACAAAGACGTCTTTAGCAACAGTCCTTTGTTGTTGTTTTTATTCTCACCTGTTACAAGACGCTGGACTTTGTTTATCACGGCTGGGGAACGACTTGTTGCAGGTCTCTCTTCGGATGGTCCTGTTACCCCAAGTTGATCTATATATTGCTTTGTTTTCCAATGCTTTGATTTTATATAGACTGTGGTTGTAACTCGACTTGCTGATTTGCATATTCAAAATTCATTAATATAACACACTCCGCCCTCTGTAGATGCATAACATAATCCAAATTATGTTTTCGAAACAATGACTAAAATCGCCTGTATCAACGACATGTACTTTTTATATTTATAGACTGAAAATTAATTCTTACTGATGCATTCTGAAATATTTTATTTACTGTTTCTTTACAGATGGGTGTTATCTCTGGTACAAAACTGGCCTTTAAGTTTATGGGAACAGAGAATGGAGGAGTTGGTGGCGCTGTGGTCAATATAGCCTCAACAGCAGGTCAGATAATCACATATGCCCATATCAACATAGAAAATTCTCCAATAAACGAAACCGAAACTATAAACAATACAACACATATTTCTTTATGATGAAGCTGTATCTGAATTATCGTTAAATCAACTAACATTTATAATGTTTAAAGTGTTTACTATTGTTATTAATACTCATATGACCAACAGTTATTGTTCACGAAAGTTGCTAAAACCATTAGTTAACAAACTTGAAACTTGTGTATATTTAAAAGGAGTAATATTTTGATAAGTTAATTATCTACATAAAAGTATTTGAACTTAAATATTAATATATATTTGTTTAGCATACAGTGTTGGAAATATTGAGGAAACGGTGATAGAAAAGGGTATAAAAACAATTACTTCTTTAACGTGTAAATAAACTGCACCAAAGCACAGTTAAATGTTGATAGTTTAATTGATTTGTTATCACCCAAACAATCAGAAAGTGCCACACCAGTATAAACCCAATAAAAGTACGGAACTAAAACACCACAAGGTCGAGGTAACAACGGACTAAAATACCACAAGTTCGAGGTAACAACGAGACTAAAATACCACAAGGTCGAGGTAACAACGGAACTAAAATACCACAAGGTCGAGGTAACAACGGACTAAAATACCACAAGTTCGAGGTAACAACGGAACTAAAATACCACAAAGTCGAGGTAACAACGGGACTAAAATACCACAAGGTCGAGGTTACTACGGGATTAAAATACCACAAGTTCGAGGTAACAACGGGACTAAAACACCACAAGGTCGAGGTAACAAAGGACTAAAATACCACAAGTTCGAGGTAACAACGAGACTAAAATACCACAAGGTCGAGGTAACAACGGAACTAAAATACCACAAGGTACGAGGTAACAACGGACT
>NW_013668864.1:104000-107512 GCF_000517525.1 Limulus polyphemus | reverse complement strand
AAGGTCGAGGTAACAACGGGACTAAAACACCACAAGGTCGAGGTAACAACGGGACTAAAACACCACAAGGTCGAGGTAACAACGGGACTAAAATACCACAAGGTCGAGGTTACCAAGGGACTAAAACACCACAAGGTCGAGGTTACTACGTGTTGAAAATTGCGGTCAGACTCCATGTTCCAGTACCACTTTATGCAAGACTCTGAAGAGAACAGATGAAATTGTCACATTTAGTAATAAAAGCAGTCGTGGTAGAAAACCGAAACCTTCTAAATGTCATGCTAATTTTCTTAGGGTATGTTCCTTACAAGATAGGCAACGGTGGAATAGAGACCTAGCCAATGAGCTTGTTGTAAATACAGAAGAAATTTTACCTCGAGAACAGTATTATATACACATTAGCATTGAATGGACTCAACAGACGTGTAACTGTTCGACAACCGTTGCTTCGAAGATAAAACCAAACTAAAAGGTTGGAATGAGCATCGGATCTCAAACAATGGAATAAGCAAAGCTAGAAACGGATATTACTCAAATATGAATCAAAGCAAAAAAGTTTGTTAAATATTGAAAACAGTATCTTATTCAATGTACAACATTTAACGTGAAGCATGGTAGAGTATCAATACAAGCTATGGGTTGCATTCATAACCAGTGATGTCAATGATACAGATAAAATTAATGGCTCCCTGACTGCTGATGGCTACAGGTAGATTCTGATCCATCATCCCATTTTCCGTGAAATACGACTTATCTGGTAGGGGTTCATCTACCAGGAAGACAATGATCCCAAGCTTACAACAAATATAATGAAAGGATATCTTGACGGTAAAGAGGTCGATGGAACATTCATTATAATACAATAATGGTTTAGCCTCCACAAAGTTCCGATATGAACATTATTACGTTAAGGGTTAACAATATTAGTAGCTGCGCTCCAGTGCAAGTAGGGGCGCTGCCATAATTTCTGTTGTCAGTTCTGACTTATGTAAACACTAAGTAGATTATAAGGCACCATACAAGTTGGATAAATTG
Source organism: Limulus polyphemus (assembly GCF_000517525.1). Classification (NCBI taxonomy): domain Eukaryota; kingdom Metazoa; phylum Arthropoda; class Merostomata; order Xiphosura; family Limulidae; genus Limulus; species Limulus polyphemus. Next base: position 106,477 of record NW_013668864.1, on the reverse strand, counting down.
GTGTGGAGTGATGGAATATTTTTTGGAACAATATTCAACGATTACAATATTTGTGTAAAGCAAATAATTCAGATGAAAAAACACGAATGCATTGTACAACTTATTCGCTTTTATTCTGTATTTTCTGTAATAATTTCTGTAATAATTTTTGATATCATAAATAAGTTGTACGTGTATCGGTTGTGTTTCCATGATTATTTCATTTACTGTATCTTCTTAAATCATTCAGTTTCAATAATATTTCAATTGTTTAGTTAGATAAGTTTACAATTTTAATCTTTATTTAATCATCCTATTTGAAGGAATGTTGTCTCACAGATAATTTCATTTGACCGTCAAATGTTTAATCATGTAATGAGTAAATACAGTGTTAATTATTAACGTTGAATATTGAGGAATGCATCATATCAGTCAACGTGATTTCAAGAAATTCTGTGTAATAACTTAGTTATGTTTACTCGTTAAGATTGTACCTGTACATACTTGACTTGAAGAGTAGTTGTACTAATATTACATTCGTCGTGCGTAAAACGCACACACCACCGTGTCTTTCAAATAAAAGCTCAGCAAATAATACCCACCACCCTTCGCTACTACAGAAAAACACAGAAATGGCAAATATTACCCACCCTTCGCTAGTATAGAAAAACACAGAAATAGCAAATACTACCCATCGTCACTATAATATAAAAACACAGGCGTAGCAATACTACCCCATCGTCACTACAATATAAAAACACAGGCGTAGCAATACTACCCATCGTCACTACAATAGAAAAACACAAGCGTAGCAATACTACCCATCGTCACTATAATATAAAAACACAGGCGTACAAATACTACCCATCGTCACTATAATATAAAAACACAGGCGTAGCAATACTACCCATCGTCACTACAATAGAAAAACACAGAAATGGCAAGTACTACCCATCGTCACTATAATATAAAAACACAGGTGTAGCAATACTACCCATCGTCACTATAATATAAAAACACAGGTGTAGCAATACTACCCATCGTCACTATAATATAAAAACACAGGTCGTAGCAATACTACCCATCGTCACTACAATAGAAAAACACAGGCGTAGCAATACTACCCATCGTCACTATAATATAAAAACACAAGCGTAGCAATACTACCCATCGTCACTACAATAGAAAAACACAGGCGTAACAGTACTACCCATCGTCAATACAATAGAAAAACACAGGCGTAGCAATACTACCCATCGTCACTACAATAGAAAAACACAGGCGTAGCAATACTACCCATCGTCACTACAATAGAAAAATACAGGCGTAGCAATACTACCCATCGTCACTACAATAGAAAAACACAGGCGTAGCAATACTGCCTATCGTCACTACAAAAGAAAAACACAGGCGATGCAATACTACCCATCGTCACTACAATAGAAAAACACAGGCGCAGCAATACTACCCATCGTCAATACAATAGAAAAACACAGGCGTAGCAATACTTCCCATCGCCACTACAGTAGAAAAACACAGGCGTTGCTATACTACCCATCGTCACTACAGTAGAAAAACACAGGCATAGCAATACTACCCATCGTCACTACAATAGAAAAACACAGACGTAGCAATACTCCCCACTGCTGATACTATAAAGTTTGTTTGTTTGTTTTAGAGTAAAGCCACATTGTGTTATTCGCTGTGTGCGCCCAGGGGAATCAAACCCCGGATTTTAGCGCTGTAAGTCCATCAACTTACCGCAGTCCCACCGGAGAACACGACTATATAGACACGCAGCCTTAGCAGCCACCACAAAAGTCTTTAGTATCACGGTCACTTCCCTAGAAAAACATATCCTTAGTACGCACCATTGAGTCTTAGCATCGAAAATCGACAAACTGACACAGTGAGATATTGTGTATTTATGAAGGTTAACGTTTACGGGTAAAAAATGGTGGGACTTGAATTGATTTGATATCTATTTGATGTTGGTTACTGTAAATATTCCAAAAATTTTATTTGGGAAATCATTTGAAATATATCTGATAATTATATAATTTTACACAAATATATCTGATAATTATATGATTTTACACAAATATATCTGATAATTATATGATTTTACACAAATATATCTGATAATTTATTATTTCACACAAATATATCTGACAATTATATGATTTTACACAAATATATCTGATAATTATATGATTTTACACAAATATACTGATAATTATATGATTTTACACAAATATATCTGATAATTATATAATTTTACACAAATATGTCTGATAATTATATAATTTTACACAAATATATCTGGTAATGATTTTATACAAATATATCTGATAATTATATAATTTACACAAATATATCTGATAATTATGATTTTACACAAATATATCTGATAATTATATAATCTCACACAAATATATCTGATAATTATATAATCTCACACAAATATATCTGATAATTATATGATTTTACACAAATAT
>NW_013668864.1:96989-103053 GCF_000517525.1 Limulus polyphemus | reverse complement strand
GTTTGAAGTTATGCACAAAGCTACACGATGGGCTATCTGTGCTCTGCCCACCACGGGTATCGAAACCAGGTTTCTAGCATTTTAAGTCCGCAGACATACCGCTGTGCCACTGGGGGCCAAGTTGTATAGATGCACACATACATACATATCCAATGCAAATACAAGACAATGTGTCATAATATTATAGGATATGTATATAAATAAGCATTTTAAATTGTTCTTATAGTTGTTATATTTACCCCTTCCTCTCCGATGGTCATAGTAAGGCTGGTGACGGTTTTGCTGCAGCTGGCCAGATTTCCTCTGAGAGTGACATTCTGCACACTCTACAAGGTCGGAAACGTGTTAATTAGCAATTATGAATTGATTATATTAATATACCTCCTCCCTCTCCATTTCTGACGAAATTGAGTCGTGACACTGCTACGACCCTCTTCCACTGTGACAACCCTGGTGGGCCGTCGTTGCTGCATACTATATCTGAAACTAAATATTTTCTATATAGAATATATGGCTACAAAATTTCTGATTGCACCATTCTTCCCACTCCTTATAGGCAGCTTCAAGGATGGCTATTCTATATGCAGTATCTATAAAGTTCGCAATAACGCAGTGTTGGCTATAATTTGACAATTACTATCACCCATCACCGTGATTACCAATCCGATGCTCGAAACTGAGCTTGGTGCTATCTTTTAAACTAATGCTTAATAAATTCTATTGTGGAGGACAGCCTAAACGTTTATGTAAAATGGCCAAAATCGATCATGCAGTGGTAAAAAAAAAAACAAAAAAACTGTAATCCTCTGAGCAGCGTCGTGTCCTGAAGGGCAGGAACCATATACATAAACAAATGATACGCGACATCAATACAGTTGCAAGAATAAGTTAATAATCCCTATGGTACATGTGTCATGGCTGCCATATAAACATGAAATTACATCCACGGCCTGCACGCAGCTATATACGTATGCATGCAGTAGATTATGAGGCTCCATGTAAACCACAGACTACATTAAAACGATTGAATGTCAACGGTTATACAGCCACTGTTATTTGCTAGGTAGTCAGATAAATTTAAAAACTATCCTACACAATGTGCAATGATGCGTTTAGTAAGATTGCCCAGGTTTTATTACAATACTAACAGCCATTTTTGCTGTAGGCTGGCGGAACAATATTAAATAATAATAATAATAAAGAAGAACAAATAAGCGATCCTCATTATGAACCAGTACCATGGTTTATGTTATGTACATGCACGTGATCTGGACGACTGGGCCAACATATATTTTGAAACTTCGATTCATGATAAAACATGTAAAGTGATGTACTAAATTTTAATGGCGTGGATTCATATAATTTCCAACAAATTAAAGTTTGTATGTGTGTGTATGCCTCAATCCCCCTAAATATCCACCACTGTTAGAACTATCACCACCTCTACCACATAAAACACACAACCAGCCACTGCCACTAGCATATAGACACATGGCCTGAGAAGCCACCACTATCTCTACCATAAAAAACACATAACCTTAGCAGCCACTACTAATGGGGTATAAACACACAGCTTTTGTAGCTACCACCACCTCTACCATAGAGAACATACAACCTTAGCAACCACTAGCATATAGACACACAGCCTGGGAAGCCACCACCACCTCTACCATAGAGAACATACAACCTTAGCAACCACTAGCATATAGACACACAGCCTGGGAAGCCACCACCTCTACCATATGGAACACACAATCTTAGCAGCTGCCACCACTAGCATACAGACATACAGCTTTAGTAGCCACCACAGGTATTATAGAGAAACATAGTTTTAGTAACAATAACCCCTACCATAAAGAAACATAAACTAAGTAGCCACAACTATTGCCATAGAGAGATACACAGCCTTATCAGCTACAACCCACTTCTGCTACCATAGAAAGGTTTACCTGCTCACTATTTGACAGCAAATATCAAAACATTAATCATTAACTTTCTGCACTTTTGTACCTGAACATTAAAACTACATATTTTTCTTTTTTTTATATTAAAATGAAAAGAGGAAACTATAATCTTGATGTGGAATGAAATAAAAAACTACTGATGTGCAAATAACCAATTCTGATTGGATCTTTGTTTATAATGTTTTGGTATTTACTATTAAATTTCTGAATGTGAAGTGACCTATTTAGATTTAGCCAGTAATTTCTTAGGATCTGATATTGTATAATTTATTTCAGGACTAGTTCCAGTACCCTTAGGACCAATATACTGTGCCTGTAAGCATGGCGTTGTCAGCTACACACGGAGTGTGGGGGTGAGTATAAAGAAAGTCTCTGATTCCACCAGTTAAACCTAGACATGCATACCTGCATATTACAAGTAAACTTAAAATTTGTATACATGTATGTTGAAATATTACAAGACAAGGACATGTATACCTGCATGTTGATCTATTAGAAGTAACACGTGGACATGTATATCTTCATGTTGAAATATTACAAGACAAGGACATGTATACCTGCATGTTGATCTATTACAAGTAACACGTGGACATGTATATCTTCATGTTGAAATATTACAAGAAAGACAAGGACATATATGCATACATTTTTAAACATTACAAGCAAAACATGTGCTTGTATACATGCATGTTGATATGTATTATAACTAAATGTTATATATGTATGTTTACAAGTTAGTAAATAACACACAAAAAACATTAGGTGTATGTACAGGTAAAACTTAATTCGTGTTGAAATATTATTAATAAAATCTATATTTCTTTACAGACTGAACTGCATTATACAAAGTCAGGAGTTACCGTTAGTGCCATCTGTCCATCATTTATCGATACAGAAATGACCCGTCAGATGGAGAATTTGTCAATATTTCAACAAGAGACCAAGAAATTTAAAGAATCGTTACAGCTCATGGAGTGAGTAGATACTTGTGTAACAAAACAATGTTTCTGACTGAACAAGATTATATATGTATTTCCTGTGAGTAATACAGCTCAAAAATTTTCAGTCTACAATTATTAAATTTTGGATAACAATAGAAAAATATCTGCTAAAATAAATGAATAAATCATAGTATAGTTACAATTTTACCTGTTAAGTAACACCACTACCACTTCAGTATGTATGTTCAGTCCATATATGTTCCACTACCCACTGAAGACGACTCCAAACTTAATAATTCAAAAATGTTAGTTAAAATACATCTTTTTTCACTATTAAACATAATGCAGACAAAAACTAGGTACAGAGGAAGACATAATAAGATACAGGTTATATTGAATTTAAAACAGAAAAATTTGGTATTGGGCTTCTAAGAATTATAGAAGAATCATGTAATCTGGAGAAATAACTAACTGAAATAACAGAAAAAAATATGTTTTTGTCTTATTCTGCACTTTGACTTGCAATTGTGATAAACTATTTTCCTCAAAGTGAGGTTACTGGCTTAGCACATTGGACAACTAACTGGTCCTCCTATAGCTTATGTAAACATGATGTGAAAGAAAGTAACTGGTCCTCCTATAGCTCATGTAAACATGATGTGAAAGAAAGTAACTGGTAGTTCTTTCTTACACATCATGTTTACATGAGCTATAGGAGGAGTCCTCCTATAGCTCATGTAAACATGATGTGTAAGAAAGTAATTGGTCCTCCTATAGCTTATGTAAACATGATGTGAAAGAAAGTAACTGGTCCTCCTATAGCTTATGTAAACATGATGTGTAAGAAAGAACTGGTCCTCCTATAGCTTATGTAAACATGATGTGAAATAAAGTAACTGGTCCTCCTATAGCTTATGTAAACATGATGTGTAAGAAAGTAACTGGTCCTCCTATAGCTTATGTAAACATGATGTGTAAGAAAGTAACTGGTCCTCCTATAGCTTATGTAAACATGATGTGTAAGAACGTAACTGGTTCTCCTATAGCTCATGTAAACATGATGTGAAAGAACGTAACTGGTTCTCCTATAGCTCATATAAACATGATGTGTAAGAACTGGTCCTCCTATAGCTCATGTAAACATGATGTTAAAGAAAGTAACTGGTCCTCCTATAGCTCATGTAAACATGATGTGAAAGAAAGTAACTGGTCCTCCTATAGCTTATGTAAATATAATGTGTAAGAAAGTATCTGGTCCTCCTACAGCTCATGTAAACATGATGTGAAAGAAAGTAGTTGAATTAATCTATCAAAAGTAGCTGTTCTGCAACATGACCTAGAGTTAACACACCCACACATGTATAATTAAATACAAACAATTTTTAAATTAAACATTAAATTATTCTAGACATACATAAACATTTATATGAACAGCAACTGAACATTAAACCATTCTTAACACAAACGTTTATATGTACTTGTTGAATAGTGAACATGTCCTAATGTAATGACCAACTTAATAACAAATAAATGCTTTAGTTCATCGTCTACAAGTACAAAACACTTAAAAAATGAGTGAAATAAGGGTTTGGAAAGCAAGCATTTAAAATAAGCATATAACGTTGACAAAAATGACTATTAGATGCATACTTTAAAAGTGGATGTGTTATTCATAAACCTTTTGTTGTTTTTGTATATACTCAGATAGATGCTATATATAAAATCATGTGCCTTAATAACTGTTTTATTGTATATCTTTCTTCTAGACCTTCTTACGTTGCTGAGGCAGTAATCTATCTTTTAGAGACCAAGAAGATAAATGGTGCAGTTTTAAAGGTTACAAAAGAAGGCGGGTATCAGTATGTATTGTAAGGGTTATTAAATAAAATATCAAAAACAAAAGATTTGTGCCTATAACTTCAAATTCAAGTCAGAAGTGACTATTATTATTATTGTGTTTGATATGGAGTCCAACAATCAAGTATTATAATGATCCATATGGTGGTAAAGTTAAAGTGTTCACTAGATCAAAGTAATGTTTGAAAATTGTGACTATCATGTTTATAAGTTTAGAGCACTGAGTAACCTGTTTGAACAAGTTGTCATCTTCATAAGTTATTAAGAGAATAACTAAACTAACTTATGCATATTTTGGCTAAGAGAAAGTAGATAGAATATGCACAAGTTAGTTATTCTTTCACACACTAACATGGATCAATCTCTCAGGTTATTTTTATGCAAATCAGGCATCTGAAGATCCATCATGTAACACGAAATGAGCATAAATGAATACTTGGGAGAAGTTGCTTTCCATGTTTATAACAGTGAACTTCAATAAGAAGTGTTGTCACCAATAACAGCAACAGTAGACTGGCACTGGTGTTGCATGCTTAAAATCAGTGTGTCAATGAGGTATCTTCAACTACTCCTCTAAAAGTGGTTTTCAAGGCATTTTTAGTGTCTGGAGTGACTTAACAAAATGTGACATGTTTCTCAACAGTATTCCATTAGATCAATTCTGTTCCTTTAAGGAATGTTTATCAAAGTAAAGATGGTTATTATCACCCAATACTCTGAAGTTGGTTGGAGCCAATTACAACCAACTGTAGCCAATTCACAGCAATATGCTGTAATTGGCTGTCTCACTTTTATCCAGTGGCTCTCTACATGAATGAAACATCCAAATATCTTCTTTGGAGATCTCTAAATCCCGTGCTTCACTCAAAATGACAACTGAGATGAAATTGTCTGATATCACTATATACAGTAGAAGATGTATGATTAATAATTTGAATTTTACATCACACGACTGGTCATCAACTGCCTGAAGATGGATGACTGACATTTGCATTTTACATCACATGACTGGTCATCAACTGCCTGATGGTGGATGATTAATAATTTGAATTTTACATCACATGACTGGTCATCAACTGCCTGATGGTGGATGACTGACATTTGAATTTTACATCACATGACTGGTCATCAACTGCCTGAAGGTAGATGACTGACATTTGAATTTTACATCACATGACTGGTTCATCAACTGCCTGAAGGTGGATGACTGACATTTGAATTTTACATCACATGACTGGTCATCAACTGCCTGAAGGTGGATGACTGACATTTGAATTTTACATCACATGACTGGTCATCAAC
>NW_013668864.1:94849-96077 GCF_000517525.1 Limulus polyphemus | reverse complement strand
TAGTTTATTTTTTCTTGAATCCTGATGACTGTACCTTGGTACCTCTGTACTGGACTTAACATAGGATTTGAATTCAAGAGCTCTGGCCATTGCATCCTGCATAGTAGAGGGGTGTGCTTGCTTTACTTGTATCTTCAGTTGTGGACTGTCCAAGGCGTCTACAAACTGATCCCTCAGCAACAGTTTGAGGACGTCGGGTGGTACAGTTGGGTAGGCCTTGTGTGCCATACTTTCCAAATCCTGTGCCAGTTCTTGCAGGCTCTCCCCTTTAGCATGGACTCTTGTTCTAAACCTAGCCCCCATATACTTCAGACTGATTTTAAGTTCCATACCTGAGTTCTAGAGCAGCTACCAGTGCTCTATAGTTGTGCCTGTCATCTGCTGACAACTGTCCAAGTATTTCCAGTTGTTGTACTCTCAGGCTCATTGCAAGCTACACTGCTTTCTGCTCCTCTGTCCATCCATTCATTTCTCCCAGGAGCTCAAATTGTGCTCTATATGCTTCCCATGGTGCCTTCCCATCGAATTCCTGTGGCTTCCTTCGCACCAGATCACCCCTATTGCTGACACTCATGTCTGGAATGTGACTTCTGGCTGGACTGAAGATGTCTGCATTAGGGTTTAGCTGCAAGGTCTGGAAGGGACTTCCTGTTATATGGGGCTGAGTAGGTCCATGGCTAATATATCCTCCCTGTATAAAAGATAGTAAATCGTCCTTTAATGTATTTAATTCACTTTGAAATTGACTAATCTTTTCCATTTGTACTTCTTGTTTCCTTTCTTTTTCCAGTTGCCACTGGTGCTGGTTTTCTTGCCACTGCTGTAGTCTATCTTCTTGTTCATTTTCTTTCTCCTCCAACCACTGCTGTAGTCTATCTTCTTGTTCATTTTCTTTCTCCTCCAACCACTGCTGTAGTCTCTCTTCTTGTTTATTTTCTCATTTTTTTTTCCTCCAACAACTGCTGTAATCTCTCTTCTTGTTTATTTTCTTTCTCCTCCAACCACTGCTGTAATCTCGCTTCTTGTTTATTTTGCTGTTCTTCTTGTTTCTTTTGCTGTTCTTGTATTGCTGCCATCAAAGCTGCTAAACTGTAGTTTGATTTGCCACTTCTCGTTTCCGTCTTCTTTATTCTTTTTTTTTTTCTTTTCCATCCCACTTCAGATACCAATTTCTTACGTATCTTCTCGTTTGTTAATTTCCGGTATAAATTCTTTCCTAGGAACTTCA
>NW_013668864.1:83859-94011 GCF_000517525.1 Limulus polyphemus | reverse complement strand
AACTTTCATAATACACGCTATAAATCACAGCGATTCATGATCTCGCTAACTTCGCTCTCGACGAGTGCAAAATACACACTTTACAGCTCACTAGCTCAAAACTAATAGAATCATAAATTACATGGAACTCAAAGTAACTACTGCTCTCTCTTCATTCATCTCTGCTGGCTTTCTCTGCCACGATTATATACTAACAAAGAGGGCATCTCGAACACACTCTGACTTCTCCGATCATTCAAGAAACTCGTCACGCATGCTACCAGCGCCATCGTGCCAGCAGCGTCACATGACTTCCGCTGTCGTAACAATACTTTACCTATTACAACAGTCTACACTTCCAACTATAAAACACATCAAAAACTGACAAATATTTATTGGTGATTCTAGACAACTTCATATTTGAAAATGGCTCTGTCATTACCTTTGCCAGGCTAGGTAACAATACCTTTTTTGGAATACACTAGGTTAAGATCACATATATGTATCAATTATAGATTCCTTTCAATAAATTATACACTAATTTATTTATGTGTTTGAATACAATCCACTTAAAAAATAATGTTCAAGAAATAATGTTTTGAATCATCAAAATATTATCTACCATACAATTGATTATAATAAGCTCTTTCCCTTTTAATAATGCACCTCTTCTTTTTTGAACAAAAAGGATAAAATGAGATGTATCTAAAATAGAGGTCTGCAAATATAAAATTTTCAATTTTATTTCACTTGCTAAATGCATGGAAAAAGGTAAGAACACAGGCCTGCGATTGTTTTGTTTTCTCAACATTTTTGCATGTTCTACAGTAATTCCTGTATGCTGAATCTGAAAATGATATCCATTTTTCTTTATCACGTACAGATTTTTCACAAATTGTCATATGTACTTTAACATAAGTGACTCATTTTCATTGAAATCAAGTCACATTTTGTTATGCTTAAAATGTCGACAATCAATGGCTATAGACTTCTCCAGACAAATCACTATGTGAGAGTCTTGTAGATTGTTCTAGAACCCATGAGAAACACATCGCTTGTATATAAATGGTTAATTGGCTGCTTGACTTATCACTTCTGGATAGTATTTGTTTGTGTGTACATTTTGACATTAATTTTTCTTTTTCAATATTATTTATTCATCACTATGGCAACAACAGGTTGTGTAAACAAACATATTCTGTTATATTTCCTGTAAATTTGTTGTAAAGAAACAATGGCAAAACATTACAGAATTTATCAAAAAAAGCATATTTTGCATATTTTGGAATAAAACTTGAGGACCAAGACAAATCCTGGGCACTGCACAAAGTTTGCACCATTTGTGTCAAAGAGTTGAGTCAATGGACTACAGGTAAGAAAAAGTCTTTGCCTTTTGGAATTCCAATAGTCTGGCATGAGCCTAGAAACCACGGAGATGACTGCTATTTTTGCTCATGTAACGTGTAAGGCTACAACACTTAAAATAAAAAGGAAATTTCTCATCTGAATCTTCAATCTGCTATAAGATTTGTTGCTCATGGGCCTGATGTACTTGTACCTATTCCACTGGAAACTCTTGATACAGTTTCATCTGATGTCAATAGAAATGATGACAGGGATTGTTTTCAACTTGAAACGTCTGGTGAACCAAGGTAAACTTAATGATTTGGTGAGAGATTTGGGCCTTCCAAAGGATTCTTCAGAGATTGTGGACCGAAATTACAAAAATATTTTTCATTTTCTTCAGTTTGTTTGAAGTTTCATTAACAAACATCATAATACAAAATGTTCATTTTGTTAAATGAAGTAATAATCTGATCTAAATAAGAGTTTTTTTTCTTCCCGATTTGATAAAAATCCTTATATAAAAAATTTATATTATTTTCGAAATCTGCGTAGCGGAATTATGGAAAATCCATTATTAAAACCAAAACAATTTTAAGTTTGCAGGCGTCTATAGTCAATGAATGTAAAAGCTGTTAAATTATCTTTAATAAATCCTTATCAGAATTGCAATAGAATAAATCTATAAGCAAGTATAATTTCTACATTTTTGAGGGAAGCATTCCCCTGCACACATCACTAGAAAGTTTGAACTTCACTTCTTTAAAATATATGGATGAGCAGTTTAAAGTCAACACAGATACAAATAACAAGATTTCCAAGAAAGTTGTTCACAGAAACAGGAATTTCTAGCTGGCATACACTATATGGTGAGGAAAGTGAAAATTTGACAACACTTTTCAACAAACCATGCATTCATTGCTTTCTTCACCATTCTGTAGGCTTCAAGTTAAGAGTAATGCAAGTTTTATATTATAAAGACTACAGAGCACCTCCTTAGTAACATCAGTTGTCTGGAACTGTTATGAATTAAAGCAAAATGTGCTTGAGTCAGCAAAACATTTTCATTTTGCATTGCCAAAGAAAGTAGTCAAGTCAAAGATAGAAAGTGAAAAATTAACAGAAACAATGGTCAGTCCCAATTTACTACTTTCTTTCTAAACATTTTGAAAATAATTAGATAAAATTCAAGATTATCAAACACTTTACCAAAAAACATTTAGGTATCAAATATTTTAATAGGCAAGCTTAAAGAGTATCAAAGACATTACTAAAAAAGTTAAAGAGTATCAAAGACATTGTCTTTGATACTCTTTAACTTTTTTCAGTAATGTCTTTGATACTCTTTAATCTTTTCTAGTGGAATTGAAGGAGGTTGAACCCATGCTGATCAGAAGTGCCAACCATAACTCATTTTTTGAGCTGGCTGTTTGCAATGGGTTTTACATCTTCTACAATCATCCTGTTTAAGGTGGCTTTATTAACTGCCATTCGACTCTTATGACTAAATATCCCCAGTACTCTCCAGATTCCTCAAGTTACTTTGGGTCCTTGGTCCCACATGATCTTTCCAGTTACTTTGATACCCTTTAATATTATCTAATACTGTCTTTGATACCCTTTAATTTTTTCTAGTAATGTCTTTGATACCATTTAAGCTTTTCTAGTAATGTCTTTGATACCATTTAAGCTTTTCTAGTAATGTCTTTGATACCCTTTAATGTTTTCTAGTGATGTCTTTGATGCTCTTTAATCTTTTCTAGTAAACTATTGCTAATAAGTGTGTCATTTCCATTGGTAAATGTTAATCTCGGGACTAAGCAAAGGCTGAGACAGGTACAGGGTAACCTTAAAATTAAACCCCAATGCCGTGCTAAAGACTGTATAACCTCTATATCTGAAGTTTGGGCTTCTGGATAGCTGGGTGTATCATATCAGATCGTGGCTGCCTCCACAGAGATGGACACACTCCAGAAGTTACTGCAGATGTAGAAACCAGGGTGTAGCTGCCAATCTGGTGCTATGAACAGGACTGACAATGAATTGGAACAAATCATATCTAGCACCCTGGGTAATATATGAATTGGAGAGAAGGCTTAGAGTTGAAATCCCATCCTGTCCTGAGAGAATGTATCCATTGCCAAAGCCCAAAGTTGAGATACTGGAGACCAAATTGCTAGTAGTTTGGTGTTCCAATGAGTGGCCAACCCACCAATCAGAGTTGCAAAATGAAAGCCAATTCAACAGAACCTTGCAATGCAGCATCTATTCTGTTGGGAGAATCTTCTTGGGTTGAGACAATTGACCTGTTACTGTAGGCATCACCTGTGGAATATGGCAAGCTAGTAAAGTGATATGATAGGAATGGTTCCAAGAAGGGAGATCCAAAATTTGAAAAAAGGAGCCCTGGACCAAGTGGGACAGAATATTGGTAAATTGTGTTAGTTTACTGTTATAGACTAGATGGACTGATGGTACTATGTGCTAACTTATTGTTATAGAGTGGAATGGACTGTTGGTACTGTGTTAGTTTACTGTTATGAAGTGGAATGGACAATTAGTGCAGAGTGTTAGTTTACTGTTATGGAGTGGAATGGACTGTTAGTTGAGTGTGTTATTTTACTGCTATAGAGTGGGATGGACTGTTAGTAGAGTGTGTTAGTTTAGTGTTATAGAGTGGGATGAACTGTTAGTCATCCATGCGTAGACCCTGAAATTCCTGACTGTTGGTATATGCACTCCATCTCTAAAGCAAGGTGTTCGTGAAGAGATGGAACTCTAGACAAGGTGGCAGTAGAGGAACCCATATCTTAGTAGTGTCCTGACTTAACAACCCCTCAAGATCAAAGAATGATCCAGACTAAGGAACTAGGGAATCCAGTGAATTGATGTCTATGATCACTTGGTTGCATAAAAATGTTAAAGGGATATCTTGTGCTCTTATCCCAAAGGCATGGGGGATTTTAGTGATGCCCCCAATCCCAGAGGAGAAAGAACCATCTATGCAGTGGGAGAAGGAGAGGTGAGTAAGAGTAAGACTTCCTGTCCCATACCACTGAGCCGGATGGTAGTCAGCTGAGCGTGACTGAGAAACAAGATGAAAAATACTAAGACTGATGAAATACTGAATTAGAGCAAGCATTGATGTCTCAGCCCTAAGAATGAAGCCTGCCTTGGTTGTTTCTGAAATTAGAATCAGTATGTGATGTTCTGACAATTTACAAGATGTTGCTAGCAGTAACCAGTCGTCTATGGAATGATGTATGCACAGTGCGATGGAATGGAGGTGATGAGAAAAACTTGTACTATAAGGCAGCACCCATTTGTAGCTGATGCAAGTCCGAAGGTAAAAACTCGGAATTTGTGCACCACAAACGCCAATATTGGTGGGACTCCACTGCTAAGGTAAATTGCAGATAAGAGCTGACTACAACGAACTTATACATCCACAATCCCAGTAAAAAATATAAACTCAGAATGAAGAATGAGTATCTTGTGAAAATTGGAGAATCTAGGCATTGATATAGACAAGAAAGATCGATGACTGGACACCAATCTCCTGCCTTCTTTGGCCCAACAACCAAAGGGAATAAAACCTCAGAAGAACTAGCACGACTCTCTCGTCACCCCCAAACCAACCAAACTCTGATAGCCCTAGAACTAAATTCCAAATCTCGAAGATCTGCAAGAGACGGAAACACTACAGGTTGGATGGATAATAGTGGTGAAGATGTGAACTGAATAACTAATCCTGATTCAAGAATCAGTAGTGCTCAGGTACCGTGGTTAAGGTTACCACACATCCAGAAATTCTTAGAGCCAAGCCCCCACAGACCCTGAAGGCATACAATAATCACCAACATCACTGGCAGTGATTCGACCGAACAGTGAAACCCTTGGATATATGTAGAATCTATTCTGGGTACTAATGTACCGAGAAGCTGATTTTGGAGGTTGTGTCCCATGAAAATGGGTGGAACTATGACCTCCTATAGGAGCTGATGAAATTTGAGATGCCATCGACAACAGGGATGAATGTAGGAGCCGATAATTGAATCAATGTGCATGCTAACAATGGTTCCAGCTCTTCATCAGTGAAGTTGGTGATCCTGAGAGTCTTTCAACAAAGTGAAGTTAAATTAAAACAAAATGTTCTATTTAAGAGTTGTAAGTCTGTAGACTTACCTTGTCTCATCAGGAAACATTGATCAATTCAGGTTAACTACAAATTCCTCCTTAGAATCCCAAAATTCGAGGAGCAGATGTATCATTTGAGAGTCGTAAAATTCTTCAACGGTGGTAGGCTAAATCATGAAGTTCCTTGCATGAACAACAATGTGTGTGGATGGAGAGAAAACTAAAAATTTGCTCTCAAGTAAAGTGCAGACTCAAAAGCAACTGGGGAAAGATCCAAAACATCACACTCTTGATTACCAAATGAAAAAACAACTCAAAGGCAGCTTATCCCAATGTGACAGTGTTGACTTCTGTTGATTGGAACAACACTTGGTCAGGTAAGTTTGTTTTGTTAGAGCAAAGCAACGTTGAGCTATCTGTTGTGTCCACTATAAGGAATCAAACCCCAGATTCCAGCACTGCAAGTCCATAAACCCACCATTATCCCACAGGAGGACTGGAAAGCCAAAAGACTAAAAATAGATGCAGGAGAAACAAATTTAAATGTCGAGGATCGACCTCAATTGCAGCCTCCTGGAGGAACACCACAGAACTGAATATGTCTCCATCTCACTACAAATAAGATCTCTGACAGTTTCAACCAAGAGTGACTACCCCCCCTCGATTTTTGTACAACATTAGATATCAGAGGTGGGATAGAAGAGACTTGACTTGCCTTTTGCTATCATTATTATTATTACAAAAATCAACTAGGTAATACGGATAACGTTCAAAGTATCTTTGAACAACAGTAATACTTGGAAACCCATTAGTGATGCTTTGTCAAGAAAAAGTGATAGCACTGTCTGAATGAGGTAATATAATACAGTACCAGGATAGAGAACGCATTGACATAGGTGGAGAGTGTCATAAGGACTATTGAGTGAGGTCTAAAAGACTGGAGCAAGCGAGAAAAAATAAAATGAATGCTTAGATGGGCAAAGGAAGAAACCCTGGCAGTTGAGTAATAGCTATGAGTATGAGAGGAGGTAAATATGTTTTGGAAGACATTACTAGACAAGCTTAAAGACTGAAAAACAAGATATATAAATATATTATACTAAGTGACAAACTTAAAGCAAGTAAAAAACAAGAGAAAAGTAAAAACACTACTGCAAAAAAGATTAAATATTGTCAAAAACTTTATAAAGTATTCCAGCCATATACATGAAATTTGAGAGAAGAATAATCTAAGATTACTGGAATTATACAGTGTGTCCCAGATACACATAAAAAATGGATAATTAGACACTAACCAAAACTTCAACACTTTGAATATATATATATTAATATTAATAGCTACTACACTTAATAGAAGAAAAAGTCTATTTAAATTTGTTTTAAAAACATTTTTTAGGAATGGAATCAAAAATAGTATGTAAGTCATATGAATGCATCCCATCTGATTAGGAGTAGAGCCTGAAGTAAGTTTTTACAATAATGTAACATGACACCCTGCAATATTGATAAAAACCACTGATACACAAAATGCCCTTGATAAAATGGTTGGCTGGTACCCCATACCTACAATAAAATTTTTACTGGTACACTGAACCAGACCAGCTTACTTTCACAATTGCTCTTAAATTTTACTAAGTTTAAATCCAAGCTTTGACAGTTCTGTTGATAGTTTTTACTAAGTTTAAATCCAACTGCTGGGCCATGCCCAGTCATTAACACATTAGAAAATATATAATGTTTCTCAGGTACTTACACACTAGAATTTTATAAAATAATTAATTTTCTATCACGATACTAAAGTTCTACATGTTCTTACATATTGGAATTTTATAAAAGGATTAATTTTGTATTAGGATACTCAAGTTGTACATACACAATGGAATTTTATAAAAGATTAATTTTGTAATAGGATACTAAAGTGTACATGTACTTAAACACTGGAATTTTATAAAAGATTAATTTTGTATTAGGGTACTAAAAGTTGTTCATAAAGAGAAATACTTCTTATAATTAACAAACCATTGATTTTTTATAAACTGATCGTTAGTGAGAGAACATATACACTTTCATTGAACTATCTCTGTGACTGACAGAAGTACACTGACAGCTGAGAAACTCAATGGTTGTCTCAGACTCTTTGGCTACTGAATAAACAATAATGAATAACCTATTTAATGGTTAATTAAAATTTATATTTTATTCAAATGAAATTTACATTATGTATTTTCACTCATCTTATAAAATATAACATGCAGGTTAATCTCTCCAAGTAACTTCAACTTCATCAGTTCGGAACCTAAAAAAACAAGACAAGTAAGAAACATTGTTTCAATAAGTAAACCCTTCTTTCAATAGAATTTAGTTATATTCATTTAAATATTTGCATCTTGCCCTTTACAAGTTACATTAAACACCTGAACATCAAATCCCTCTATAAAATCTGGAGTAAACATTTCAATTTACTCCTTCTGCTGCAGAACTTAGGCAAACACACAGGAAAAACTTTCCTCTATATAACATAAAGCACATACTTTAAATAAATTATGATAAACACCTACACATACCCTTCTCGTTATATAAGTTATAGTTAGAACTCCTACGTGAAAGAAAAGAGTGTATAATAATACGTCAACCACACTCTCTCTACTATACCCAGTGCCGATAAGACCTTTCTCCCAGGCTAGCTTAGACACAACAGATATAGCAGTGGTGCAGACACTATTAATATTAGTTAATAAACACTTTAGTACACCCCCTTCTATATGAATGAGATATATTAAACACTAGTTATATCACTTTCTTTAAATATGTTATAGTAAACATTAAACTACACCCATGCCTTTAACTAAATTATGATACTCATTTAAGTATACCCATCTCTTTACAATAATTATATTAAATACTGACGTTTGCCCTTGTCTTTACAATTTTAGTAAACTCTGAAATTTACCTGTCTCTTTACAATTATAGTAAATACTGAAGTTTACCACTCTCTTTACAATTATAGTAAATACTGAAGTTTACCACTCTCTTAACAATTACAGTAAATACTGAAGTTTACCACTCTCTTAACAATTACAGTAAATACTGAAGTTTACCACTCTCTTAACAATTATAGTAAATAGTGAAGTTTACCACTCTCTTAACAATTATAGTAAATACTGAAGTTTACCACTCTCTTAACAATTATAGTAAATAGTGAAGTTTACCACTCTCTTAACAATTATAGTAAATACTGAAGTTTACCACTCTCTTTTAACAATTATAGTAAATACTAAACTTCACTATTTACTATAATTGTTAAAAGAGAGTGGTAAACTTCACCCCTTCATTTACATTACTGCAAACACTGACATGTATATCTCACTTCAAACGAAGTTAGGAAAACAAGTTCAATAACTTAAAAAAAAAGAGAGTAAATAAGCCCTTTGCTTGATGTTACTGATTACATGTTACTCGTCAATTTTACACATTTATATCAACATCATTTAGAGATATTGCCGAACAGATATCTTGATTCCTTTATGGTTCAAACCAGTAGTATCATAAAAATACTAGATATAAATCAGCCACTTCTAACTAAGCACTGATCAAACAAGTTAAGAATCTGAACAAATGGGTCAGTCCAGCTTTAAGTTGTGCAAGGAGGGGACACCAAAATAGCATATAAATTTGAATGTTAATGGTAAATGAAAGGGACACTGGACTGACATATCATTTCGATTGTTAGTTTCTTATGATCGGGATACCAAACTGACATATCAGGTTAACCGATATTGGTGCCAAAAGTGGACACTAGATTAATGTATTAGTTTCTCATGATGGTAGCACCAGACTGACATGTCAGTTTGACTGTTAGTTTGTCATGATGGGGACATCAAACTGATATATCCATTTGAATCTTAGTTCCTCATGATAGAAATGAAAAACTGACACATCAGTTATGCATGAAGAGATACTAGACTGACATTTTGGTTTGACTGAAAATACAGGACAAAAGTAGGATATTTCAATTGCCTCCATCATCCCTCACAACCATTCCTCACCACTTCTTTACTGTATTTGCATAAAAAAAGGAAAGAAATCATTTGCATACAAATCATTAATTGCAATAACAAAACTAATGAATGATAACAATTAAACTCAATTCATGCTTAGAATCAAAAAGTTTATTATCCAAAGTACTCTGTTGTTGCAATCTGACTTTCAAATGGAAATACCTTGCTAAATGATTATGAATAAAGCTAACAAATAAAATTACATTAAAACAATACATCTAAGGTTATCTGTTTAGATCCTTGACTTATTCAATCTCCTTCTTAAATGTTTAACACATTTCACCACTATTTAGTATCTTTTTGGGGGATGCATTTCCAGCACAGGAATGCTGACTTGTCTGTTATAAAATGATGTTTCATACTTTTCTTGAGCTAAATATCTTTTCTCATTATCCTCAGTTTTGAAACTGTACTTTCAGATTTTGTTTATTCTTTATGTGTTCCTGATAACTTAGAAACAAAAGGACCCTGAGTAGGTACCAGATAATTTCTTTGAGTCAATTGTGTGAGGTAGACTTTTTTTAGGGTGCTGACACCTTTTGTGGCTTTGGTTTGTTTGTTTTGAATTTTGCGCAAAGCTACACGAGGGCTATCCGTGCTAGCCATCCCTAATTTAGCAGTGTAAGACTAGAGG